>NC_132901.1:3367708-3418784 GCF_030463535.1 Salminus brasiliensis
CGTCACGAAACTTTAGAGGCCTTTAGAGATCGAGAGTCGTCACTACCGGCAGCTTTCTTGACGTTCGGAAGTGTTGAATGATGAATATGGCTTTGAGGCAAATCGTGTAGGTTACAATGCTGTGGTAGAATTCCAACACACTGCAGCAGCTCCTGTCATTATTGCACCCAAACCACAGATACAGTAATTCATTTGTATGGGCCAATCAGAGCCAAGATAACGTTAGATAAAATTTAATTCAGATATAGTATTTATAGTATTTCATTTTAATAAACCAATCAGAACCAAGATAAAAAAAAGTATCTTGACAGATACAGTGAATAAAGTTATGGACCAATCAGAGCCAAGATTAAAGAAAAAAAAGTATCTTGGCATATATAGTGAATATAGTTATGGACCAATCAGAACCAAGATAACGTTCGAAAAAACGCAGTCCTGGCAGATTTTTATAGGGGCAAATATAGTATTTCTTTTTAATAAACCAATCAGAACCTAGATTAAAGAAAATCAGAACAAAAGATAACACTGCCGACAAGTGAAAAGAAGGCCACAATTTGTGAGAGTTTCACATATTTAAATATAGAGTTTCTATCCATCACACTGCAAGTGGCAATCATCGGGGACCAAGCACTGTGTGCCATTAAGGAGTCAGTAGAGCACGAATGATGGCCAATGTTTTCAGACTGGCCTTGTTTATATAGATACGGGGTCTTCAAGGCCTTAAGTTCCTGCTTAAGAACGATTTAAAAGCCCACCAGCCCAGCAGTCAATTTTTGTCATGGATGAGGAACATTAAAGGGAAGTGTTGCAGTTTTAAGGATATACGACATATTAAAACATTTCTAAGCTGTGCAAATGCTGTTGCCCCTTCAGACTGATCTGGAAACAGAGTCTCTCATTGAGCCTCACGAAACCCCACTTTGAGCCCGATCTGAGGCGCTACGGTGCGCCTCCACTCCTGACACACCTAACAAAGTGCCGGATCTGCCTCTGTCTCTCTGTCAGTAATCTTCATAATCGCACATCGCCGCTTAATCTAAATTAATTTTCCCCCGCGCGCCGCGGCGGCACCGACTCCAGATTATACAATGATAAATCGTTCTCATACTCAGGCGGAAAATTGAAATTTAGGGATTTTGAATATAGAGCGCTTGCTCGGGGTCTCTGGTCCGCCATCAGAACGGGAAAGGAGAAAAAAAAACAGGCAGAAAGAAAGAATGAGAAAAGCAGATAATTGAAATGATAAATCAAGAGGAAAAAAATGGAGGGATATGCATTCATTATATTCTCCACATGGTTAGCAAACAAGTGCGAGGGGCGAGAAAAAGGCCTTTTATCTCTTCACCAGGCGACTCGTCTCTCTCTATTTATGTCTATCTCTCTCTCTCTCTCTCTCTCTCTCGCACCCGCGCACTCTCACTACTCCGTTTTAGCGCAGTCTGTTGGGAGCCCGGATTAGCCGCGTCTTCGCACCTTGCCGTCCCCCCGGGGGCCACCGTACTGTCACTCAAGCTGAAGATCAGCTGACAGGAAGTGAGATAAGGCAGGGAGACAACGGCTGGAGGGCTGACAGGAAGAACCCTCCGCGGCTGAGCCACCCGCGGCCCAGCGCTAGCAGGTCGAAAAGCCGCTAGCGCGTTAGCGTCTTATCCGCCCAGCGTACACAAAACACACTGACAGCTTGTTTTCCAAAAGGGCTTTGGCAGGCGGAAAAAATGCCCAGTTGAGCGGCGTGAAAGCAACGCGCCGAATCAACAGCTGACAATATCATGAAGGTTTAACGCTAGCCGGAGGCGCTTAGCACAAAAGTCCAACACTATCAAGTGTCAGCCTGAAAGAAAACGTCTGCCAAGCAAACTCTTGCTGTCCACCTATGCTGTACAATGGATTAACGCTTTAATCGGCCTGGCCCAAACCACCCAGAGTCGGAAACTGACTCAAGTTTTGTCCAAACTTAAACCTGACTCAAACCACGTTTTTATGTAAATCTGACTCGACTCAGATAGCCGTATGAAGTTTTTAGCCGTTTTTAAGTTTTCAGTCCAATGCCGACCCAAGCTCGCCTAAATTGCATTGTAACCAAACCTGACCCAACTCAGACCACATCATCATGGTTTTAATTTGACCCAAAAACGTCCAAATGTGACCCAAACCTGACCCAACTCAGACTACTTCATCATTTTAAATCTGACTCGACTCAGATAGCCTTATGGATTTTATACGTTTTTAGTCCAGTGTCGACCCAAGCTCGCCTAAATTTGACCCAAACCTGACCCAACTCGGCTAAATTGTATCCAAACCAACTCAGACCATGTGATCAGGTTCTGAGTTCAACCCCACATTTTTTCAAGTTGATTCCAGCATTGTCAGTATTTTCCTTTATTTATCTATTTATTTATTTATTTATTATAAATACATTTTATATAGAAGTGACTTAAACAACATCATGTTTTGAGCCATATTTGAGTTTTGAGCCCATAAAGTTTTTATTTGAACCTGACCACATCAGGTTTTAAATCTTGTGGAAGTTTTAAGTGATGCAACTCAAAGCACATCAAGTTGCGAGGCCAGCCTAGACCCAAGCTCAGTAAAAATCTGCTCTAACCAGGCCGTCAAGATTTGAATCTGACCAAGAACTTAACACTGTTTAGGACTGAACTTAAATCTTGACCGAATCCGGCCTGACATGGACCACAGCATCGAGCTGCAAGTGTGCCACCGCCCCGATCCCGACCCGACTCAAACCATATCATCAAGAATTTGAGTTTGTCCGAACTTGAACCACGTGATCATGTTATGAATCCTGGTCCTGACTCTGGTCCAAACTTGACTCAAGCTTGTCATAAGCGTTAATAAAGCTTCGCACAAAACGCCATTGAATGTTGAGAAGTGTGCAGTTGTGTACGGCCAGTATGAAACTCCTGACCTCTGTGACCTGTCAGTCTCCACAGTGGCCGTGACCCAGGTCTCCGCGGTAACCAGCGATGCTGCAGGCTCCTCCTACTCCATCAGTGGCATTCTGGGGATCAGCTCGGCGGCCGACGCCAGCAAAAGGAAGAGAGATGAAAGTAAGGAAACCTCTGTGTGTGTGATTGTGTGATGTCACAAAAACCAACACATTCACATATATCCAGCCTACAGTGGATTAGCCACGCCCACTCATGTTGAATTTATGAGTGTCTCATTTCTCAGAGAAATGATCAGAGAATAATGTCTGTAATATAATAGATGCAGGGTAAGGGCCCTTTAAAACAGGGTGCTCTTTAAGTGCACACTGCAAAGTGCAGTACACTACCGAGGCATTTGGAACGTGACCCACCCTGTAGATGAAGTGGTGAAGGGCTACTGATGAGACCACGCTGTTTACTGGACGTAAGCAATTAACAGGGAGATTCATCCACTTACCATTTATATGTGCTTTCTTCATTCCAATGCATACTCCAGCAAACACACACACACACACACACACACACACACACACCCCTACAAACGCACACACAGCACAGATGGAAGTGGCTGAACATTGACAGATGCATGAGGGTTGGGGGATTGGACACCGCTGGCACGTCTTAGATAAACATCTCAATCCAGCAGAGGCACTGTGTGTGTGTGTGTGTGTGTGTGTGTGCATGTCTGTGTGTGTGCACGTACATTAAAAAGCCATCTATGGCCGGACCCCCGCTGTACACAAGGCAGCTCCAGATGCCACACATACCTGCGTAGTGAAATGCATAGACACAGCAGTAGGATGTCTCTTTCAGTGCGAAGTATAAAGACAGCAAATACGCAGGTCTGCTTATTTATTTATTTATTTATTTAAGAATGTATCAATTTATTCATTTTTAACATGCATACTTTTCATGTGAGACACAGTGTGAGAATGGTCTCCATATGCTTCTGCCGTATAGACCTGGACTCGTGATTTTTCCCTTTTTGACCCACCCGTTCGTGGATCCCCCTAGCACTAGCAATGCTCCCCACACTAGGAGGGTAAGGACCTAACACATGCCTCCACCTATACATGCAAAGCCAGCCACCGCCTCTTTTCCAACTGCATTCGGGCAGCCGACGTGCTCTGAGGAAAGCGCCAGACCCCCAGCTCCACCACGCCAGGGACACACCCTACCCCCCCGGACACATCCTATCCCCTCTGACGTCATCTTACAGAAGGACCACACCCGATTTAGCTAGCATGCTACTGGTTAGCCAGCTGAGCTGGTCCACCCCCTCGCCTGTATTAGCTATCATGCTACTAGTTAGCCAGTCTAGCTGATCCCCCTTGGATTTTATTAGCTAGCATGCTACTGGTTAGCTGATCTTGCACAAGGTTAGCTCAATAGCAGATAGCGAGTGCACGATAGCTAGCTAGCTTTACTTGTTGGTATATCGTTAAACTTGCTGATATGTGATTCACATTTAAGAAATAAAGTTAAATAGCGACGTTTTATCCAGATAAAAAACTGATAAACCGTAAATTATAATCTGGCCAATTGTGCTCTCTCTGACTCCAGCTGTTGATGGCAAAGCGGCATGGCCTGGGATTCGAACTCGTGACCCCTGGGCCATAGTGGTATCGTATTAGACCAGCCGAGCCACTGATTCTAGATCTTATATATAACTACTCTACTGAAACTAGTTATAACTACTATATAACAGTGTTAGTATTAGGACCAGGGTTTGGTTTGGAGTCGAGGGTGAAGTTATGGTCAGGGTTAAGGTGAGACAGTTGGTCTTGCTCTCTCTCCGGCTGGGTAGAAGGCCCCACTTCCTTTAGCGTCAGGGCATCTGCTAGCCCATGCATCAGAGCTGGGTGAAAGGTGAAATGAGAGGCCGATTCTGCTGTTTTGGGACTTGTTGCCAGCTATCTAGGCTTAGTAAAGTTAGCTAGCAGGCTAAAAACACCACAGCACAGGCCGAGTTCCAGCTAACGGAGGCTCAAATCATACAGGTTTGGAGGATAAAGCCTCATATCTGAGATCAGTCGCAGACTGGCTCATCCAGGTTTGCTTGCTCTTTCAGTCCCTCGGTCGAACTTGCCATCGCTAAACTTGCAACTATGGTGGGCTTGGTTTTTTCCCCACCTGTTTTGAGAGGATGCCATCACCAATCAGTGAGCACCCACATAACCCACACCCAGTGGCTCTTTTAAATGCACATGGTGGGTGAGCTTATTCAGCGGCTTGTGTTGCCTCTCTTTGGGTTTGCTCTGGGCCCCAAACCTATTGAAACCAATTGGTGGTGATTTTTGCCCCATGTCCCGCTTCAGAGGCAGCTCTGACTGTTCCATTACGTACAGGATTAAAGCACAGGGCTGTAATATCTGTTTAGCTTTCCTTCAGAGGTACGTGGGCCCTGCCCTTCATCCACTAGCCCGCACGTTTTCTTATCACCACCCGGGCGCTTAATTGGCTGGCAAATGGTGGCAGAAATGACCAGCATTTCGGGGAAGGGGCATCAAATGAATGCTCGCCTCGCCCTCTTGCCTTATGCCTCACATGATGAGGAAAACAATACGAGCGATATGAACATGAATATGTTAATACGAATTCCGAAAGAAAGTGTGTGTTTTAGAGTCTGAGCTCATTTGCATACACACACACACACAGCAACAGACACACACACATTCTAGCATTAATCTATTCCCCAATTAGAGCGATGTATGCCTGTTTAATTAACACAGCGTAGGACTGGTGACGGAGAGCGGCGGAGTGAGCGAGCGAGCAGGCGGGCGGGCCTGCGGACGGGCGAGGGGGCGAGAGAGGAGGAGAGAGAGAGAGAGTGCTAAATGAATTTGTGTGTTTAATTGACATGGTGTAACTGCAGGAGGTCAGCTCAGTGACAGCGTGATACGCTCTCTCACAGAGAGCCGAGTGTGTGTGTGTGTGTGTGTGGCGCTGGTTGCTGGCCTGACTATCCAGTCATTCACAGTCTTATGGTTTTAGGGGAGTGTCCTATTTAGTCGGATGAAGCTACACTGTAAAAACCCATTGCCTAAAAAAAGGAATGCACCGATCCGATACTGGGATCTGATATCAGCCAGTTCACGAGACTGATTCGATAACTACACCCGATTCCAGCGCCACCAGTATTCTAGGCTCCTTAACTCAGGATCAGCAAACAGCAAGACTGCTATGGGGACACATAGGGGAAGGTCGCCGGGGAGAACGACTACACATTGGTGAGGTCGCCATATTTAACCGAAACGAGACCTAGGGCTCTTTTCGGAATATGGCCACCACTCCTGTCAAGAGCTGGAGGCTGAATGCTGCCACTGCACACGCTCACATCGCAGCCAATCTCGTCTCCACGTCTCGTTGTGTTGTCCTCATCCTACTGTAGAGGGTCTGCACTGACGACGCTGGAGCTGGGCAATAAAACAATATTTTATCGTATCGTGATAGATGTTGTTGTCATGGTAACAGTATGCTTTCATGAGTGTGTCGTGGATATTGTCAGCGCTTAAAGAGCACTGATTAACTGCACGTTTCATTCCAAAGAGTGTAATCAGTAGAATTTAATTTAATAATTAATAATAATAATAATAATAAGAGGAAGAATTTAGAATGAAAAAACATTCGACATCAGGGCTGCAAGGAAAGGAAAACGACCAAACCGGAAATGAAACTAGCGACTGTCTCCTCAAGTTAAAGGCAGTTGGACTCGACAGCAATCAATCAAAGAACCGGTGGTCCATGTACAGCGATGTGTAGCCAGGAACCGTATAAGCTAGCTGAGGCTCAAAACCCACCCTCATACCTGAGCCTCATATCCGAGAGCACAGAGTCCAGTGAATGACCTTAGGCTCATCCAGGTTTGCTTGCTTTCCCTCTTTCTTAAACTCGGCATGTCGCTAAATCCGTGGGCTTGTTTTTTTGGGGGGCATTCACACTGAACGCTAACACTGCCACTCAGTCGGCCCGCAACGTTACGAACATGCCTCCTATTAGCCTGGCAGACAAATACATAACATTATAATAAACAGTAAAGTCAGTAAAGTAAAGAGGATACACTGGCTATACGAGCATGGGCTGTTCAGGACTGATTAGCTCAACTGGCCTTTCTCCAGGAAAGCGCTGGACAAGGTTAGACCAACACACACACCAAATCTCAGCATATTGTGTTTTTATTCATTAGTATTTGCTGTATTTTTAGAGCTTCTGGGCAATTAAGCACCGTGAGCCCAGATAAACGGCTTCACAGCTCATCCTGCATCCTCTCAGACGTGCGGGAGACAGAGCCGTACCGTATAGGTAATAGGTACAGCCTGACAGCCTCTTGCAAAGCCGTGGTTATTGGGCTCTGTGTCTAAACTGCGCTGGGTCTGGGAGGTGGTTTATGTGTGTGTGTGTGTGTGTGTGTGTGTGTGTGTGTGTGTGTGAGTGTTCAGTGGAGCAGTACGGTGTGACCCGCAGCTGCTCAGAAATGGGAAAGGAACCAGAGGAGGGGAGGGACATGCAAGGATGCTTAGGATTGTGTTCACCCATATGTGTGTGTGTGTGTGTGTGAGAGAGAGAGAGTGTGTTTGGGTGTGTGTGTTTGGGGTAAAGCCCCGTGGTGACCCGCTGACCCCGCTCGGGCAGAAGGGAAGTGAGCAGAAAGGGAGAACTTGACTTGTGGGGCCTCCAGAAACGAGTCATTGTGTCTGCCCATTCACTATAAACAGGGGGAGGAGAGAGACAGAGAGAGACAGAGAGAGAGAGAGAGAGAGAGAGAGAGAGAGAGAGGAAAACAGGAGGGAAGAGGAGAGGAAAGCAGATGAAAGGAGAAGAGGAGCAGAGGTGAGGGGGAATATGAGGTGAAAGGAGATGAAAGGAGGAGCGGAAGGAGGAGGAGGAGGAGGGGGAGGAGGTAAGAGAGGAAATGAGAAGGGTGGAGGGTAAGAGGACGGAAACAAGGAGGGGAGACCCTATGACACTATATGGACAAAAGTATTGGGACACCTGCTCGCTCATTGTTTCTTTTGAAATCACGGCTTTCATGAAGAGCTGATCCTGAGCTTCCGTGGGAGTAACTGTCTCTACTGTCCAGGGAAGAAGAAGCAAGGCTTTCTGCTAGAATTTGGAGGAGCATCGTTGTGTGGATTTGATTGCGTTCAGCAACAAGAGCGAGCATTAGTGAGGTCAGGATGTTGGAGGATCACCAGCTCCCTTCATTCTCAAATATCCAACCCATCCCAATAGTACTGGATGGAGCACCACCATCCATCATTCCAGAGAACACAGTAGTTCCTCCACTGCTCCACAGCTCCTCAATGCTGGGGGGCTTTATACCCCTCTAGCCTACACCTGGCCTGGCATTAGGCAGCATGGTGCCTAATGGTCCATGTATATTTATCTGCTCCAGAGGGTCCTATTCTATTGGCAGTACTTCTCTACAGGAAATAGACAAGCGCTGTGTGTGTGTTTGCATTTGCAAATCTATGTCATCAACGGGTGCAACTCAAAGTAGCTGAATGCATTTCTTAGAAGCAGTGTCCACAAACTTTTGGACATGTGGTGTAGGAGGACCTTTCTTAGAGGTTGGTGTCTTTCTTCTGCACAGTTTTAGACTTTGATCTGTGGAGGCTGACGCACACACACACACACTCTGTCTCTCTTACACACACACACACAGAGTCAAGTGCAAGAGAGGCTGCAGCATTTGCCTCATTGCTGAGACTGAGAGAGAGAGAGAGGGGAAACAATGGTTGTTGCTTTTGTCTTCACTTTTGAACTAAGTAAGAGTGACTGGTGTGTGTGTGTGTGTGTGTGTGTGTGTGTGTGTGTGAGTTAACCCTGGCTGCAGCTGAGCTCTTTGTGTGTGTGTGTGTGTGTGTGTGTGTGTGTGTGTGTTACAGAGGGTGATTCCCTATAGCTGTGTCACAGCACACAAAACAATGAGCTTAAGCAACAGCAGCAGCCCAGCGCCGTCCAGCCTCACACAACACAACTCACTGAATATACAACACTACTGTGTGTGCGTGTGTGTGTGTGTGTGTGTGTGTGTGTGTGTGTGTGCGTGAAAGATTAGAGTAGATAGGGCTGGTATAAGACCAAAATATATTTTGACAGCATATATATATATATATATATATATATATATATATATGGACGCCCCTTCTGATGAGTACAGTCGGGTACTTTCAGCTGCACCCATGAAAAACAATTCTCAAGATCATGAGAAAAACCACTGATTATCTCAAGATCATGAGAAAAACAGCTCATTATGTGAAGATCATGAGAAAAACAACTCATTATCTCAAGAACATGAGAAAAACTCATTATCTCAAGATCATGAGAAAAACAACTTATTATCTCAAGTTAATGAGAAAAACTACTGATTATCTCAAGATCATGAGAAAAACAACTCATCATCTCAAGATTATAAGATTATTTCCGCAAAACAATATGACAAGAAAAGTTGTTATCTAAAGAAAACATTAATCTTGACACATTATCTCAAGATCATGAGAAAAATAACTTTTCACAAGATCAGCAGGAAAAAAAAAGTTGTGATTTTGAGAAAACATTTGCTATCTCAAAACAAAGGCTTGTTATCTTGAGATCACCAGAAAAAAAACAAAGTTAAGTAAGCAAAAAAACCCTAAAAATTTACGAACAAATCAATATTATATTAGCGGTTGGAGCGGATTGAGAGATCTGGGTGACTATTGATTTCTAGTGTTTGTTAGCAGTGTTAGCCTCATTACTCCAAGGCATAAGGGAAGAAGCAAAAATTGGACACCCAGCACGTCTTGTCTGATGGACTAGGTCTGGAGTAGGGGGACAAATTGTCCAAATTAGCTTGTCCTCCAAACCATTCCTTTAACATGTGCTGCATCTTTGGACACGTGATGCCTTCTTAGCAAGGGACCAGCCTTCAAGCTGTACTTTCAGGAGGACAGCTGCACAGAAGCCCACCCTGGCCAGTCTTTTGTGTGTGTGTGTGAGTGTGTGTGTGTCTTTTGAAGGGAGGTGAAAGCAATAAGCCTCCTGAAATGGTGCCATCACACAGACATGATTGATCAATTGAATTCTATCAGACACACTGACCACTGGGATTAAGAGGGTCAAAAACACTGCAGATCATACACTCTCTGTGTGTGTATGTCTGTGTGTGTGTCTGCGTGTGTGTGTGTCCTCAGCATGTGCGTATAGTCAGCTATTGCTTGCATGTGCGTGTGTGTGTGTGTGTGTGTGTGAGAGAAAGAGTATGGGGTCTTTTAGTCTTCCAATGCAAATCCCAGGCTATATTTAAAAGGTATAGGGGGCGTATACTAATATCGAGGTTATTATAGAGGCGTCATCGCCGAGGCGATATCGTCGAGGCGATATAATAGAGAACTGAAGCAGATATGAATTCATATTCATTCAGCGATTTCTGTGACGAGATGAAAGACAAACAACAAAAACAACCAGAAAAAAAAGCCAGACGTTTAAGAGAGGGCTTTGTCTGTTGGTTCTTTTATCACTCCACTCTCTCTCTCTCTCTCTCTCTCTCTCTCTTTCCTGGATTGCTCCTGCCCTCCAGGTCTCTAGAATAAGCTCTGGGAGGCGTTTTTGGAGAAATGAATTGGCTCTATATCAGGGATTTTCGTTCCTATTCTTTCTTCTTCTTCTTTTTTTTACTCTCCCCCCACCATCCCTCTCTCTCTCTCTGTCTCTCTCTCTCTCTCTGTGTAATCATTTGGAGGCTGTAGCTCTCTGGGCTCTTATAATTGTCTCTTCAGAAACTCAACAGCTCTGTAATAACTCACTCACACTGCAGCCTTAACGCTCACACCAGTCTATGTGTGTGAATGCTTGTGTGTATGTGTGTGTGTTTAAGCCCTTCGAGCTTCAAGTGCGGCCTGGCTTGACCCGCCATCCTTTAGGATTCACGGAAGACGAGCGCCCAGACGTTTTCTTTTTTCTGTCCTGGCACCAAAGGAACGCAGACCGAAGACCCTCCTCTTCCAAGAGTACTTGGGCGAAGTGTAGTGCAGAGTATCGGGGTCTCCATACTGGCTTCTGTATTTAGTATAGTATAGTAAGGAAGTAGAAGTACTTCACTACTGTACTTAAGTACTAAAATACTGTATCTGTATCTACTGTAAAATACTGTATCTGTATCTATTCTACTTCCACTTTTACTTAGCTGCAAATTTTGGATACGAATCATTTCAAACCCACATCATCACCTCCAGAGCGCTAGATGGCGCTGTCACCGGGTTCGATGAAGCCGCCTCAGCATTGAGCAGAACAGGGGGATAACACTAGAGCTCTGTTAGTTTATCTCCAGATGGAAGAAGCAGAACCACCAGAAGAACCTCCTCCATCATCTCCATCTCCTGCAAATACTCGTATGTGTCCGAACGGCCTGAGATCTTTCAGCTGTAGTTGAGTTCACAGAGAGTGAAGCTCAGGGGTTTGAGCTGCTATCCTCACTGGTTTTACAGGTGAAACTCTTGTATGTGGCGGGTTCAGTCAGGTCTGTTCAGCTCTCTCTCTCTTTTGGGCGAGTTAGTTTAGAGAGTTAACTGAAGACTTATGAAGTTCATGAACTCTGTCCCCTACAGTCCTGTCCTTCTATACATACAGCCAGAGGAATGGAGACAGTGCCTAAGTCTGAGCATCTGAACTAATAGAAACACTGAGACCCCCCCCTCTAGCCCACGCCTGGCATTAGGCAGCATGGTGCCAGTAGGTTCATGTGTGTTTATCTGCTCTAAAGAGTCCTATTCTATTGGCAGTACTTCTCTCACACAAGTGTGTATATGTATATGTGTGTATGTGTGTCAGCAATGGGCGCAACCCATTGGGTGTCCAAAAACATTTGGACATATAATGTAGTCTTGGGATCACAAGAGCATACATAAAAAATATCATGTCCAGCTCCACTAACAGTGCCCTCTCGTCTCCTTCAGACCTTCAAGATTCTTCCCTGGCGAACGGCCACGCCCACTCGGGACGGGACTTCCTGCGGAAGCAGATGCGAGGGGATCTCTTCACGCCGCAGCAGCTCGAGGTATTGGACCGTGTGTTTGACCGACAGCCCTACCCCGACATTTACCCCGCCCCAGACACCAACAACAACAACGGCAAGCCCGCCCAGGTAAGAGCCGAGGGGGCGTGGCCTGTATCTGAGAGGGAGGGGTGAGGGGAGGTGTGGTCGCCCCCCCCCTCCCCAATCCCACTCCCACCCCACTTCCCAAAGCTCTGCTCTTCCCAGCCTGGCTGCCGGCAACTGCTTGACCCCCCGCCCTCCCCTTTCTGACCCCCTCACTGTTGACCCCTGACCTCACGGACCCTGGTGCTGACCCTTTGCCTCAGTGAGCTTGCGCTTAAAGCCCGACCTCGCCGCTGCTCTATAGCTGCCTATAGAGGTTTTGTGTTGGGTGAAGTCAGGTTAGGGCCCAGAGGTTTAGGGTTAAGTAGCAAACACTTGTTTCAGGGCACCCCAGAGGCTGAACACGCACTTGACTTCAGGGCTGTTACGCACTTGCTCGCCAGAAAAGGTCATTTGTAAATAAGTAAGCAAAAAGAAAAGGTAATACATAAATGAATTATTAATAAAAATCAGAATGCAAATTTAACAGAAAGACCTACTGCTTTCGCAAGTTTTGCTTTTGCAACATGCGAGAGCAAATAAATTCGCAAATAGGCAAAAAAAATGTCTACTACATTCCACTAAACACACACAACTACATATGCAGGAGTGGATAAATAAACAAATGCATGTAAATTAATGGACAGTACCTGGCATTAGAAAAGCTAGTTAGCTAGTAAGCTAGTAGAGCTCTCTGAGGCCTCCAGAAAGAAGGTTGTAGATGCAGGGGTGAAAGGATCTGGAAGGGGTTTTGAAAAGATCTCAGAAGAGTTAGAAATCAGCTGCTGTTACTCTGTCCACTGAATCATTTACAACTGACCGACACGTCCAGATCAGGCCGTCCTAGCAAGTTCAGTCCAACAGCAGACCAGAAAATAAAGAAGTCATCACAGGATCTATAGGTAAAGTTCTCCAGAGAACACCTAGACCAAGACCAGGACATCTGGGACAATGTGCTTAAGACATGTTCGGCGTAAACCAGACACAAGAACCTGTACGAACTCTGAAGCATGTGGAAGGTGGAGGTGGAAACGTCATGGTTTGGGGGCAGTAGGGTCTGGAAAGCTCTCCAATGTAGAATCCACTATGAATTTCTTATTGTGTCAGAGAGCACTGCATCGAAAAATCACACAGCTGAAAGACTTCTGCATGGAGGAGTGGAAAACACTCCCTCACAGCAGACTGGTAGATCATTATAGGTTATATCTAACTGAAGTTATTCCAGCCAAGGGGAGAGATACCAGCTATTAGTGCATAGAGTGTCCTAACTTTTACTCACAAGAAAATTCTATTTGCATTTGTGTTAATGACATTAGAAAGTGCTTTCTTCAGTGTTATAGGTTCAGTTTTATTACCTTCATCTTTTAATAGTGTTTAAATGAAAACCAAATGTCCAGACTTTTAATAGACCAAGGTTTTCGGGGGGGGGGGTTACCGAAACATTTCTCATGCAGTCGTTTTGATGTTCTTAGCAGCCTGAGCTGAGCTAAGGCGCTGGACGGAGGTGTTGCGTGTGCTAGGCCAGAGTCAGCATGATGTATGACACAGAAAAGTGTGTTGGAGTGAGTAAGTGTCACCAATCTGACCTCTCTAAGTACCACCACTGCATATCAAGAACCCCCCACAAGACCCGCCTGATGTTCTGACCCAATTGGAGATGTTCTGGCCCAGTCGTCTAGATTTTTTCAGTTTGGTTCTTGCCTCACAAAGAATCTCAAATTCTTACGCTTGACCATTCCTCCTGCTTCAGCCCGTCACATCTCGCTGTCTGATATGTAGATCCCACCTCTTGACGGGTGGGATCAGTTGTAGCTCGATCAGCCCAGTGGTGTTTACTTCGCCTCAGTAGTCTTAATGTTATGGCTGATTGGGTTGTATATTGACTGTATGTCGGCCTGACTGTTCACCGTTCAGCCAGGACTTCTTTTCACTTGAGCCACAGCACAGGACAGCCAATCAAAACAGAGAACAGTCTATTGATATATCTTAAAGGCACAGTAACATAAACAGGGATGTGGAGAGACCCTTTAATGACATTTTGAACAGTTACACACACACACACACACACACACACACACACACAGAAGCAGGCCCAGACAGTGTCAGGGTTCTATAGACTCATCTCAAAGCCCCATAATTCCTCAGTCCATTTCACTGCTGAGCACTAAAGCTGGAGGGGTCAAAGGTCAGCAACCTGCCAACCGGGGCATTAACCTCTGGGTTACGCCGCCTCCCCTGAGTGTGTGTGTGTGTTTTGGTCCTTAAAATAGGAACAATTACTTTGTAAGAGAGCTGAAAATTCTGGAGAGTACCCAGGGACTGTCAGGAGGATGGTATATGTGTGTGTGTGTGTGTGTGTGTGTGAGAGAGAGAGAGAGAGAGAGAGAGAGGTTCAGGCCCCCTTGTTTAACATGATTGACGGGCAGATCTGTCCCCTAGCCGACAGCTGAACCTGAAAACACCCCCGGGAGTCCGCCAAGAGACAGAAAAAGTGACGGAAGAGGTTGTGAGTGAGTGTGTGTGAGTGTGTGTGTGTGTGTGTGTCTGGGGGATTGGAGCTCAACTTGGACTCTTCTTGGAGCCACTCGGGCTGCACTTGTCACTGTAGTGACCTCAAGCACTCAGTAGTTCTGCAGGACAGCAAGGGCACTTCTGCACATCTACAGTCACTACCTGGACTAGGAAAGCTTCATCAGTAATGAGGACAGGGGCTATCCACCTTACTGTCCATTAAACAATGGAGGTGTGTGTCGGGGGGGGGGGGGATACACTGATATACTGAGTACAACCACAGTGCTAAGTGCTGAGTCATACAGTGAGTAGTGTGATGTGCGTCACAGGAAACAGAACAGAGGTCATTTTTTTACAACAGAGCAGATCTTTAGGCCCCAAACTGTCCCCACTGTTGAAACGCCACATTGACCATTCCAAGCAGCCAATGGCGGTCCGGCAAAACTAGACCCGCCTGTTTTTTTTTTTTGACCATAAATCCGAATATTTCATTTTCATAGAGGGTTTCTTTTTCCTGTCCTGCACTCTGAAATCCCCAGCACCCCGCCTCAGTCTCTCTCAGCGGTGCTGCTAGGACCATTAAGTGCCGGCGGATCTATTAATTAGTGTCCCTCGCTTCGCAGGGGAGCGCATAAAACAGCGTGCGCCTGTCAGCCTCGCTTCATTTGAATTTCCTCTTTCGATCCCGTCGCGTCACGCCGGCGATAAATCAACAGGCCAACGGGCCTAATGCTGAACTAATTATCCAAACCAGAGACCAGAGAGAGAGAGAGAGAGAGAGATGGAGAGATGACAAAAGGGCCAATGAAGATCTGCAAAACAGCGATATTCATACCGCCCAGGCCTCAAAATGAAGAAAAGAATGAGGCGAGGGTGGAGGACGGAGTGTGTGTGATTGTGACTGACTGAGGATAATGAATAAGGTCAGCGAGTGACGTCTGGGTCAAGCAGGCATTAAGGCATTCAGTCAGCTCAGCCTCCGGCACAACAGCAGAAACTCAGGCTCAGCAGCGTAAAATACAGAAGGTCAGAAACACGCTGCTTCTCCTAATGGACACGGTTCGGGCGTATTTAGCACATTGTAGGGACCCCCAGATGAAATGTGCTCATAGAGAAGTACTGCCAATACAACATGATCCCAGGCGTGGGCTAGAGGGGTATAAAGCCCCCCAGCATTGAGCTGTGGAGCAGTGGAAGAACTGTGTTCTCTGGAATGATGGATGGTGGAGCTCCATCCAGCACTTTTGGGATGAGTTGGGGTGAGTTGGGGATGTTAAGGTGGGGTTGGCAATCATCATCCAACATCCTGACCTCACCAACGCTTGAATGCAATCAAACCCTCACAACAGTGTTCCTCCAAAATGTAGTAAAAAGCCTTCATGAACGAGCAAGTGAGGTGTCCCAATAATTTTGTCCATAACAGCATTTGCCTGTGTGTGTTTGGTTTGGTGTAATGTCCCCAGAATGCTGCAACAACATGCGAAGCTCAGTTACAGGGCAGCGGAAAGGCCCCACAAAGACAGCAATACAAGAAAGTGTGTGTGCTCCCGCCACTCAGCCAAGTGTCTCGGGCAGAGCGCGAGCGATCGCAGTGTGAGCTGCCACACTCTGCTCCGGAGTCACACACCGATAAATGGCCTCCCCACTGTCGGGCCCCGTTTAATACCGCACAGCGCTAAATAGCACACACACACACACACACACACTCACTGTAATATATTTCATTTTAGGAATTCTTCCAGGAGACAATGCTTACAGAGAGAGGAGGGAGTAGGGTGGGAGAGAGACACAGAGAGAGAGAGACACAGAGAGAGAGAGAGAGAGAAATAGTATTATGTAAATGCAGGGCAGGGCGAGCTGGGTTGGGGTGAAATTATTTTGGTGTTGCGCGATTAGGGGCCTCATCTGTTATTGATGTGCGCTGGGAGAAGAGCCATTACAGCAGAGCGGTGTCAGAACCCAGACAGAGAGAGAGAGAGAGAGAGAGAGAGAGGTGGGGGGGGTGCTATGTAAATGGGATGCAAGCGAGGGTAAAAGAATGGCTGTGTGTGAATCTCAGTTAAATGAGTTCAACTGTTCAAGGGCCCACCGTGCCATTAAGACTGATATACGCTGCATGTCCAAAAGTTTCTGGACACCCCTTCTAATTCAGTTCAGTTCAGTCGGCAACATTAAGCTGGGACAAACGCCACACATGCACACAGCTGGTCTAGTCCCTGCAGAAAAGTCCTGCCAATAGAATAGAGCACATAAACACACATGGACCTACTGGCACCATGCCTAATGCCAGACGTGGACTAGAAGAAGGTATGAATGCAATCAAATCCTCACAGCAATGCTCTGGCGAAATCCAGTAGAAAGCCTTCTTCTCTGGACAGTAGAGACATTTACTCCAACAGAAGCAGGATCAGCTCTTTTTAATCCCCTTGATTTCAGAAGAAACGGTGAATGAGCAGGCGTCCCAATACTTTTGTCCATATAGTGCATGTAATGGGATCAGTACTGTACTGTACTTTTCAATACGATGTTAAGCACTGTGTCTTTAAGATATATGTAAATGAGCTCTATTCTGATTGGCTGTTTTCGTGCCTCGTAAAAAAGAAGCAATTTCAGCATGAATGGGCGGGGCTAAACTGCTTTAGGCTGAATGAGTGGATGTATGCAAATTGTTGTTGTGATGTCACAAAAGCTGACTTTTGGTACTGTACCTTTAAGATATATATGTAAATAGGCTCTGCTCTGATTGGCTGCTTGTATTTGTGTTTCACAGGCTGACAGGGTGAATGTAGGCAAATATGCCATCCCAAATATGATGATATATGTAAATGAGCACTGCTCAGATTGGCTACCCTGTATCAGTGCCGGGGCTAAGGTGCAGTTACACTATATGGCCAAAAGTATTTGGACACCTGCTTATTCCAAGGGTACTAAAAAGAGCTGATCCTGCTTTTGTTGGAGTAACTGTCTCTACTGTTCAGGTGTCTACTAGTTTCTAGAGGAGCATTGCTGTGAGGATTTGATTGCATTTGGTGACCAGGGCGACCAGACCCCAACTGGAGGCATTGACGCCTGGCCTGGCATTAGGCAGCATAGTGATCTGCTCCAGGGAGTCCTATTCTATTGGCAGTACCTCTCTACAGGCACTAGAAAAGTTATGTGTGTGCATTTGCAATGGGTGCGATTTAAAATAGCTGAACGAATTCATTAGAAGGGGTGTCCACAAACATTTGGACAGTTAGGACCTCCGTCCTTACGTTGACCGTCGTGGTCTTCTGTCTTCTCATTCTTCTCCTTTTCCGTTTCTCTCCCCCTCAGTCAGGATCTGTCCCTCTCTTTATCTGGCCCTTCTCCAGTCTCTGTCCCAGCTGTGATCTGAGCGCGGGCGTGAGTGAGTGTGTGTGTGTGTGTGTGAGAGAGAGAGATGGGGGGGATGATGGCTTGCGGAGCTGTAGAATTGACAACATTTACAGGCTGAAATGAGAATCATCCATCTTCACTAGGCTGCTGTCAGGACCCCGGCCAAACTTCATCATCTCCAATTACTACTGCTAACACCCCCATCTACATACACTCACTTCAGCACCACGGACAGAGACACCGCGCGAGGAGGGGAGGACAGAGAGGCAGCGAGTGGGAATTAGAACCCGGCCGAGCCCAGTGTGGGCTTTCAGGCCCAGTTTAGGCGCGGTTTCCCTACAGCCTCAAACCCTGAGTCATTTCCTCAATGGAGTAGATCTCTCTCTCTCGCTCTCTCTCTCTTTCTCTCACTCTCTCTCTCTCTCACTGTCTCATTGTCTCTCTCTCCCGCTGCCTCTCTGTGTGTCTGACTGTCTCTCTTTGACGGGCCCTCTATCTGTCTTTCTTTCTCCCTGACTCCCTCGCTTACTCGATCGCCCTTGTCTCCATTTTCTCTGTCTCTCTCTCGTTCTGACTCTCCTGTGCTCTTTCTCTCTGACTCTCTCCCTTTACTGTTTCTCTCTCTTCCTGACTCTCTCTCTGACTCTCTTCCTCTTCCTGGCTCTCTCTCTCTTTCTCTGACTCACTCTCTGACTCTCTCCCTATTTCTAACTCTCTCTCTCTCTCTCTCTCTCTCTCTCTCTCTCTATCTCCCTGACTCTCTCTCTAACTCTCTTCCTCTTCCTGGCTCTCTCCCCTTCTCTGACTCTCTGTGACTCTCTTCCTATTCCTGACTCTCTCTCTCTCTGACTCTCTGACTCTCTTCCTCTTCCTGGCTCTCTCCCTTTCTCTGACTCTCTCTCTGACTCTCTCCCTATTCCTGACTCTTTCCCTCTCTCTGACTCTCTGACTCTCTTCCTGACTCTCTGTCTCACTCCCTGACTCTCTATCTCTTTCTTACTCTCTTCCTCTTCCTAACTCTCTCCCTCTCTGACTTGTTCTCTCTCTCTCTCTCTCTCTCTCTCTCTCTCGTTCTCTCCTTCTTCCTGACTCTCTCTCTCTTTCTGACTCTTTCTTGTTCTTTCTCCCTGTCTCTCTCTCCTTTACTGTTTCTCTGACTCTCGTTCTTTTCCTGACTTGCTCCCTCTTCCTGACTCTCTTTCTTCCTGACTCTCTTTCTTCCTGACTCTCTCTCTCTCTCTCTCTCTCTCTCTCTCTCTCTCTCTCTCTCTCTCACTGTCTCATTGTCTCTCTCTCCCACTGCCTCTCTGTGTGTCTGACTGTCTCTCTTTGACGGGCCCTCTATCTGTCTTTCTTTCTCCCTGACTCCCTCGCTTACTCGATCGCCCTTGTCTCCATTTTCTCTGTCTCTCTCTCGTTCTGACTCTCCTGTGCTCTTTCTCTCTGACTCTCTCCCTTTACTGTTTCTCTCTCTTCCTGACTCTCTCTCTGACTCTCTTCCTCTTCCTGGCTCTCTCTCTCTTTCTCTGACTCACTCTCTGACTCTCTCCCTATTTCTAACTCTCTCTCTCTCTCTCTCTCTCTCTCTATCTCTATCTCCCTGACTCTCTCTCTAACTCTCTTCCTCTTCCTGGCTCTCTCCCCTTCTCTGACTCTCTGTGACTCTCTTCCTATTCCTGACTCTCTCTCTCTCTGACTCTCTGACTCTCTTCCTCTTCCTGGCTCTCTCCCTTTCTCTGACTCTCTCTCTGACTCTCTCCCTATTCCTGACTCTTTCCCTCTCTCTGACTCTCTGACTCTCTTCCTGACTCTCTGTCTCACTCCCTGACTCTCTATCTCTTTCTTACTCTCTTCCTCTTCCTAACTCTCTCCCTCTCTGACTTGTTCTCTCTCTCTCTCTCTCTCTCTCTCTCTCTCTCTCTCGTTCTCTCCTTCTTCCTGACTCTCTCTCTCTTTCTGACTCTTTCTTGTTCTTTCTCCCTGTCTCTCTCTCCTTTACTGTTTCTCTGACTCTCGTCCTTTTCCTGACTTGCTCCCTCTTCCTGACTCTCTTTCTTCCTGACTCTCTCTCTTCCTGACTCTCTCTCTCTCTCTCTCTCTCTCTCTCTCTCTCTCTCTCTCTGACTCTCTCTCGTGCTTTCTCTCAGTCTCTCCCTCTCCTCCATTTTCTCCCTGTCTATGCTGTCGGAGAGAGAGGGAGGGAGGCAGGGAGGGAGGGAGAGAGAGAGAGGGAGAGACACAGCCGACAGCATAAGTTGTGATTGGTTGGGTCACAGTCCACTGCCCTCGCCGTATTGATGACCAGACGGGTGTTTAAAGGGTCACAGCCTCTCATACACACATGCACGTACAAACGCACACACACACACACACTCACACACACACTGCTTAATTCCAATTGACTGTTAAATCTGCTCTCCAACATAAAAGGTGCTGGACTTCTTCCCCATTGGCTAAAATAACTCAAATCCTCCATCGACACTCCAGTGAATACAGCCGGCCGGCCTCAACAGGAGCTTCGGGTTAGAGGGTTTAATTAGTGTAGAGTTTCTATAGGACTCTTTAATCTTCACACTCTCATTTACCAAACCGACGGTGGTGATTTAAAGCAGCAGTATGGAGTTTTTTACTTTCAAACAACAGCTCATCAAATTTTACCTGTGCCACGAGGAGGGGAGCTTAAAATGGGATCCGTCTTCATTGCAGTAAATTACACTCCACCCCTTGAGGGAGGGGGGGCCCAGGAGTAAATAGCACTAGTTCTCCATAATGCTGCTTTAAAGGACACCCCCCCCCATAAATATGGGTTTAAGGTTTTATGATGTACAAAAAACAGAGCCTTGGGTGTCCAAATGTTTGTGGACACCCCTTCAAACGAATCCATTCAGACAAAGTCATAATACCCTTGATTTCCGAAGAAACAATGGATGAGCAGGTGTCCCAATACTTTTGTCCACTGCGTGCTTACATGCAGTATATCTGCTTGTTTACAGTGAACAGTTTAGCTCCGCCTGCGCTTGGTGTGCATTTCTACTGCGCAGATGTCGTTAGCGCTTAGCGGGCGCTAATAGCAGGTGTGGGTGTAATACAGTGCTGTGGGAAAGGAGAGAGAGAGAGAGAGAGAGAGAGTCTGGCCCTGTTCAGGATCATTAGACTCCCTCCTAACAGACTAAAGCAGAAGTGACATCCATTTCCCTTCAGAGAGTCCCTCTAAAGATGGCCATCGCCGCACATCCCCACCTGCCTGACAAAAGCCATTACGGCCAATGGAGATGAAGCGGCGGGGTGCAGCGATGTCGGACCTGGATCATTATGAGTAATGGGTCATGAGACGCCACAAGTAGGGTCAGGCAGGGGGCATGCGGACGCAAGATCCGGGACACTTCTACGTGTAGGCACAATCGGCCATAACATTAGCACCACTGACGCTGATGGTGATCTACAGCCGCATCTACATCTGACAAGGGGCTGCATACATTAGGCAGCAAGTGGGGTGTTCCGGTACCCAGCGGTCAGTACCTACCGGACAAGGCCGATGCTCATGGAGGGCCCACCTCACAACTTACACAACAGGACTTATCAAAGAATCTGCTGCTAACGGTAGTTACGTACTTGGTGCCAGATACCACCACAGGAGGTCTTGTGGACCAAGGGGGACCTACTCGGTATTAGGCAGGTGGTGCAGATGCTGTGATGTTACTTCCAGAATTTGCTGGAAACTCCACCCAGTCAAATGTCCCGCGTGCCACCGGCTGCTGAACAACCCCAAAGCATGTTCTTAACAGTTGGAAAGGTGCTCAGGCGGTCAGACAGTTCAAGCAGTTCTCTCAGAAGGTTTCCTTGGTCCTCCAGACCCTTAACTTCCAGACGTCCAGCGTTCCTGAACGTTAATGAACCTCTCTTCATTGCATCACAAACCGAGGAAGCAGCTTCCCGACAACGCTTTGCTGCCTTCTCCTACGTTATGGGCTTCAGTCATGAGTGCTCGGCAGCTGCTTAGAAGAGCCCATGGCTCATGGCCTTTCCTAGCGATGATTGTGAACAAGCCATAGTGCTAACCTACCTCGGCTAAAGTTAACTGAGAGCTCAGATGTCTTGGAAAGTCTAGAAGCTACCCCCTCGGTTCAGCCTTACAGTCTTCCCCAGCTTCTCTAGCTCCTCTAAACACTAGCTTCAGGTTGTCAGAGACTCACTGCCCCCATCTCTCTCTCTCTCTCTCTCTCTCTCTCAGCAGACATCAGATTACTCAGCCATGGCGTCTCTGGCCGGTGGTCTGGAGGAGATGAAGACCAGCCTGGCTAATCAGACGGGAGCGGAGCTGGGCCCCAGCGTAGGAGGACCGCAGTCCTATCCACTGGTGTCAGGTGAGCTCGCTCTACACCACCGCACCGTCCGTCTGTCCGTCCATCCATTCACTCATTCAGCTGGAATTAACGTTACCTGCTCTCAGAAATTCTGCTGAACGGGTGGACTGCCCCTTTAAGGATGTTCAGCTGTATCGGGATCAGCCGCCGGAGCGCTCCCTCTCCCTCTGAGAGTAAATCAGAGTGAGTGATAGAGCCTGATCTCAGACCTGTTAAACACTGCTCTCTGATGCAGATTCAGATTTGCCCTGAGGGACAGAAAGGATGGAGGGCGGCCTGTAATTACAACACACACACACACACACACACACACACACACACACACACGCATTTCCAGCCCTTCCCTCACTCCTCGCCTCTTCCCCTTCACTCTCTTCGTCTCTCCAGTTGGGAACGAGGTGGAGCTAATTAAGGGCCCCTCAGACACAGGCCATAACGAGGGAATCATGGGATTGGGAATACGGGTCGAGGCGGCCGGGGAGGGCAGAACCTGCGTGTGTAATTGTGTGAGAGACCCTGTCAGAGATGAAGCACGGTGACTCACTCTTTTGCATCAATAACGCCCCCTACAGGGAAACAACATGCCTGCACACAGTATCCCATCAGCCCGTAAAACACCCACTGGCCACTTTAGTGGAAACACCCACCTTGTACTGCCGTTCAGTGGCCACTTTATAAGAAACACCTAATCCTTGTTCTAACACTCACTGGCCACTTTATTAGAAACACCAACACCTTGTATTCGCAGGTGGCCACTTTATTAGAAACACCCACACCTTGTATTCAACTGGTGGCCACTTTATTAGAAACACCCACCCTGTACTGCAGTTCAGTGGTCATTTTATTAGAAACACCACAGCTTGCAACTCCACACACTGGCCACTTTATTAGAAACACCAACACCTTGTATTCACTGGTTGCCACTTTATTAGAAACATCCACACCTCGTACCTCCCCTCACTGGCCAGTTTATTAGAAACACCAACACCTCGTACCTCCACTCACTGGCCAGTTTATTAGAAACACCAACACCTCGTACCTCCACTCACTGGCCAGTTTATTAGAAACACCAACACCTCGTACCTCCACTCACTGGCCAGTTTATTAGAAACACCAACACCTTGTACTTTCACTCACTGGCCACTTTATTAGAAACACCAACACCTTGTACTTTCACTCACTGGCCAGTTTATTAGAAACACCAACGCTTTGTACGCACTGGTGGCCACTTTATTAGAAACACCCACACCTTGTACTTCTGTGCACTGGCCACTTTATTAGAAACACCACAGCTTGCAACTCCACCCACTGGCCACTTTATTAGAAACACCAACACCTTGTATTCACTGATGGCCACTTTATTAGAAACACCCACACGTTGCACATCCACCCACTGGCCACTTTATAAGGAACACATCCCCACATACAGGCAGTTGCTGGAAGGTGGAGGGGTTTCTAATAAAGTGGCCACGGAGCTGGAGACTGGAGCAGCAGGACAGAGGCTTGTCAGATTCCTCAGACTTCTCTTGCTGCTCGTTTCTGCGCTCTCCCTCTCTCCACCACTCACTCCTGCTGACAATCGCTCTCGGAGGACCTGGCCCTGTCTGCCTCCTCCCTCTGAGGAGCGTGTTCCTCCCCGGCTCCCGCGCGTGTGCCCTGTCCGCTGACCCGCAGTGGATTAGTATCCAGTCTCCACTAATGTCTCTCTGTCGCCTCGCGCTCACCAAAACGGCCGGACATGGCAGCTCAGGAGAGCAGCGGAGAGAGAGGGGGAGATGTGTCTATCTGTCCTGATCTCCTCCACGTCCCCCTGATTCCCTCTGCCGCTCAGACGCTCTGCTTTAGGCAGGTTTTTGGCTTTTGGAACAAGGTATAGGTGTAGGTGTTTCTAATAAAGTGGCCAGTGAGTGACTAAATGCAGTGAGCACGGTTAGCTAACCGTTCTTGAGACTACAGAAACGTTCGGTGGGAGGGCTTAATGGTGTAGGGATCTGCTGATTGGCTCCATATTTGTGTCACCTCTGTGCTTTAAGAACCGGGTCTTTATATTTTAATTGCTACTGTAGCATTAGCATGGCCCGTCTGATAGCCTCGTCCAACATCGCAACCGTAGAGTTAGCATGGCCCGTCTGATAGCCTCGTCCAACATCGCAACCGTAGAGTTAGCATGGCCCGTCTGATAGCCTCGTCCAACATCACAACTGTAGCATTAGCATGGCCCGTCTGATAGCCTCGTCCAACATCGCAACCGTAGAGTTAGCATGGCCCATCTGATAGCCTCGTCCAACATCGCAACCGTAGAGTTAGCATGGCCCGTCTGATAGCCTCGTCCAACATCGCAACCGTAGAGTTAGCATGGCCCGTCTGATAGCCTCGTCCAACATCGCAACCGTAGCGTTAGCATGGCCCGTCTGATAGCCTCGTCCAACATCACAACTGTAGAGTTAGCATGGCCCGTCTGATAGCCTCGTCCAACATCGCAACCGTAGCGTTAGCATGGCCCGTCTGATAGCCTCGTCCAACATCGCAACCGTAGAGTTAGCATGGCCCGTCTGATAGCCTCGTCCAACATCGCAACCGTAGAGTTAGCATGGCCCGTCTGATAGCCTCGTCCAACATCGCAACCGTAGAGTTAGCATGGCCCGTCTGATAGCCTCGTCCAACATCACAACTGTAGCGTTAGCATGGCCCGTCTGCTAGCCTCGTCCAACATTGCAACCGTAGAGTTAGCATGGCCCGTCTGATAGCCTCGTCCAACATCACAACTGTAGCGTTAGCATGGCCCGTCTGATAGCCTCGTCCAACATTGCAACCGTAGAGTTAGCATGGCCCGTCTGATAGCCTCGTCCAACATTGCAACCGTAGAGTTAGCATGGCCCGTCTGATAGCCTCGTCCAACATCACAACCGTAGAGTTAGCATGGCCCGTCTGATAGCCTCGTCCAACATCACAACTGTAGCGTTAGCATGGCCCGTCTGATAGCCTCGTCCAACATTGCAACCGTAGAGTTAGCATGGCCCGTCTGATAGCCTCGTCCAACATTGCAACCGTAGAGTTAGCATGGCCCGTCTGATAGCCTCGTCCAACATCACAACCGTAGAGTTAGCATGGCCCGTCTGATAGCCTCGTCCAACATTGCAACCACAGCATTAGCATGGCCCGTCTGATAGCCTTGTCCAACATCACAACTGTAGCGTTAGCATGGCCCGTCTGATAGCCTCGTCCAACATCGCAACCGTAGAGTTAGCATGGCCCGTCTGATAGCCTCGTCCAACATCGCAACCGTAGAGTTAGCATGGCCCGTCTGATAGCCTCGTCCAACATCGCAACCGTAGAGTTAGCACAGACCCGGTTGATGCCCATGTCTAACATTGCTACTGTGTGTGTGTGTGTGTGTGTGTGTGTGTGTGTGTGTGTGTGTGTTAAGTGAGCGAGATGAGGAGGTGTTTATGATGATAAATGGCCCCCCAGCCTTCAGCTCAGCTCCACTCTCAGACATACACAAACATGATTCAGCCGGACGGCCCTGTCACATAGCCTAATACAGCTACAGACAAGGAGAGAGAGAGAGAGAGAGAGAGAGAGAGAGAGACTATGATTGTGAGAAATGGAGATGAGATAGATTAAGAGAGAAAGTGAGAAAGAGAGACTACGATAGAGAGACTGTGAGAAAGAAAGGAGAGAGAGACTAAGAGAAAGAAGAGGAGAAATAGGGTAGAAAGGCTAAGAGACTGAGTGAAGAAGAGATAGAAGGGAGAGAGACGTTGATACAGAGAGGAGAGACTGTGAGAAAGAAAGGAGAGAGAGACTAAGAGAGAGAGAGACTGTGAGAAAGAAAGGAGAGAGAGACTAAGAGAGAGAGAGACTGTGAGAAAGAAAGGGGAGAGAGACTAAGAGAGAGAGACTGTGAGAAAGAAAGGAGAGAGAGAGACTAAGAGAGAGAGACTGTGAGAAAGAAAGGGGAGAGAGACTAAGAGAGAGAGACTGTGAGAAAGAAAGGAGAGAGACTAAGAGAGAGAGACTGTGAGAAAGAAAGGGGAGAGAGACTAAGAGAGAGAGACTGTGAGAAAGAAAGGAGAGAGAGACTAAGAGAGAGAGACTGTGAGTAAGAAAGGAGAGAGAGACTAAGAGAGAGAGACTGTGAGAAAGAAAGGAGAGAGACTAAGAGAGAGAGACTGTGAGTAAGAAAGGAGAGAGAGACTAAGAGAGAGAGACTGTGAGAAAGAAAGGGGAGAGAGACTAAGAGAGAGAGACTGTGAGAAAGAAAGGAGAGAGAGACTAAGTGAGAGAGACTGTGAGAAAGAAAGGAGAGAGACTAAGAGAGAGAGACTGTGAGAAAGAAAGGAGAGAGAGACTAAGAGAGAGAGACTGAGTAAGAAAGGAGAGAGACTAAGAGAGAGAGACTGTGAGAAAGAAAGGAGAGAGACTAAGAGAGAGAGACTGTGAGAAAGAAAGGAGAGAGAGACTAAGAGAGAGAGACTGAGTAAGAAAGGAGAGAGAGACTAAGAGAGAGAGACTGTGAGAAAGAAAGGGGAGAAATAGGGTAGAGAGGCTAAGAGACTGAGTGAAGGAGAGATAGAAGGGAGAGAGACATTGATACAGAGAGGAGAGAAAGAAAAGAGAGAGAACGGAGAAATGAGAGGATTAGAGAGAGAGAGAGAGACTAAGACAGAGAGGGAGAGAGGGGGGGGGGCAGCAAAATATCATGTAAACTGTCTAACTATACTAAAAGAACAAGAGGCAGCCCGGCCCTGTCACACATCAGTGTGTGTGTGTGTGTGTGTGTGTGTGTGTGTGTGTTTAATTGCACCGAAGGCCCCATTACTGGGACAGAGACATGACCTCAGGTGTGCTGGCACAGTCAGAACGCCACACTAAGGAAAGCGTTCAGACTGACACAGGGGGCATTAGGACCATGTAGAGACTTGTCATCAAGGCTAAGTGAGGACAGACGAGACATTCAACACACATTAGCTGATTTCCTGATGTTCCCTCCCTGTTCTGTGATGTCCTATACAACCAGGACTGCAGGACGGCCGTTTAACCTGGTAAATAACCTGCGACATGAGACGGAGCACGTGTTTTCCCAGCATGCTTTTCTGCGCTTCACGGGGCCCCGCCGTTCTGCATTTCCGCCACTCGTAACCTCATACCGCACCTTTAAGGCCGACACATGCAGAAGCCCGGCAGGCAGCGGACGTCAGGCAAAAAACTACTTTGGATGGACCTCAATACAAGGACAAAAGTATTGGGACAGATATGTCTCCACAGACTGAGATAAATAAATACCTTTTGGTTTGTTTGTTTGTTTGTTTTTTCAGGTCGTGACCTGGCCAGCACCACGCTTCCTGGTTACCCACCTCACGTTCCCCCGGCCGGGCAGGGCAGCTATTCGGCCCCCTCGCTCACAGGAATGGTACCGGGTGAGTTCCTCCAAACACCCTAACCGCTCTGCATGATCTGCACTCCGGCCCTCTTTACCCTCAGACAATCCCATAATGCTCCTCTGGGTTGAAGGTAACCGATCTGTAGAGGACGTCCTTATGATACTTCTTTACAAACACAACTGGACATTTGGTGGAGCTCAAAAATGGTTCAGGCATGTTTTTTCTTTTGAAGTTTATAATTTTTAAAATGTTGATTTTCTATGATGAAATAATGACATAAGATAAGATAGTCCTTTATTAGTCCTGCAGTGGGGAAATTCACAGTTCATACTTATAATGAATTATTCATAATTAATACTAATTGTGTAAAATAATGATTAGTTCTGTTATTATGTCAAACACTAACATTAATTTCACTCAAAATAATGACATTTTAAGTTTAAGTCAAAATACTTCTATTCGTTTACATTTGATTTGATAGCTCAAAATAATGACCTACTATATAAAAAACATTATATAATATTTTTAAATAATGACTTTTGACTTTCATATCTTAAAATGTTTGTTTCAAAATGTGACTTTTATATTGCAACATTATTACTCCTTAAATTTGGACTTTTTCATCTCCTTATAATGTTAAATTTTGACCTTTTATCTTAAAACAAGATTTTTTAAATGTATTATTTTTTATTGATTTATATTAAGAAAACTACAGGAAACAAAGATTATACATCCTACATTTTCTATATATAAATAACAAGTTTTTAAAAATATTTACTGAAAAATAATTAATTCTAACATAATATCTCATTCATTCATTGCTATGTTGAAATATTGGCTTACTTAGTCAAAATGACAGATTTTCTGACTTTCTAACTACTAACATTCTATATAACTAACTAACGACTAATTAAAATATCATTCATATCAATAACAATAACTTATTTGTTTTTATTTTGACTTAATACCTCCAAATTAAATCAGTAAATAACTTATTTTCTCTTTTCTTTTGGCTTATTTTCTTGATATTGTGGCAAAATAATGGGATATTAACAGAGCTGCAGAGATCTCCTGTATCTGCTGGGAATGAACTTGCTAAGTCCAGCAGCGGTCAGTCGAATCCGAACTTGCCTCGTAAGTTTCTGAGCTGAAGGAAACGATGGCTGATCACCATCTATGATGTTCTAGATGCAGCAGAGGCAGATGAGGTGTTCTGTGCAGATGCCAGGCAGAGAACTAGCCAGCAGCGCTGTTCAACCAGATGAGTTCACAGTGAACTCCTCCCGAGTGTCGGGAGGCTCTCTGAGAGCGGGGAACCCGGCGACACATCTTCTCGCTGTCGGCTTTGTCTTATGTTCTTTATAAACCAGCCCTCTCTGTGATCAGCTCTCTCTCTCTCTCTCTTTTTTGCTCTCTCCTTTTCACCCCTCCTTTATTTCTGCTGAGGTCCCTGTGGGAGGTGGGCTTGTCTTTGCCACTTCCTGTCTCCCCCCGTCTGCCAGGTTGACAGCACACTCCCAGGGGGTTCTGGGACGCTGGACGGGGGCGAGTTGGGTGTATGTGTGTGTGTGGAGAGTTGGAAGGGAGGAGGGGGGGTTTGGGGTAGGGGTGACGGTCGGTTGGTCGGTTGTGGCAGGGCGAGCTTGTGGGGGTGTAGTTGAGTTTCTGAGCCAGAATGGCGGGGGCCATTAGGCCCCAGTCTCACAGCTGTCCCCTCTCAACATCAGTAATTTGTTTTTAATGAGAATCACCGCTGACCCCTGACTAATTCATTCATTCATTCATTCTCCTGCACTCTTCTCATAGCCTGAGCTTCTCCTCCGGCTTTGTTCCTACGCTTCCGCCCGCCGCCGGCGCTCGCGTACACAGGTTTACAAACCCGCAGAGCCTACGCACTGACGGAGCAGGCCACCTCATACACAGCAGCAGTGTCACACCGCTGTCTCTCAGGGGCCCTCACCATTGATTCATTAACCTCTCCACACCCGGGGGCCTCATTACGGCCGAGGCCGCACTTGACCGCGGGCTCGGCGCTAAAGCCAACATGGCTGGAAAGAGATGCAGCCAAGCTCATTTGGCAGCCACATACAGCTAAACAGAACCATCACGTTTAATGGACAAAAGTACTGGGACACCTCTTCAGTCATTGCTACTGTACTGAAGAAGGTTTTCGACTAGATTCTGGAGGAGCATTGCTGCGAGGATTTGATTGCATTCAGTGACAAGAGCAAGCGTTAATATAGACAGCATGTTGGATGATGATGATGATGATGATGGTGATGATCACCACCCCAACTCATCCCCATTTCCTCAACTCCTTAAACCAAAGACTGGCCTGACCTTCAGGAATCACAAGGCCGACGTGTGCCTGAGATGCCAAAAGCTGCAGGAACACTTCAGCAAAGACCAGTGCGGTGCAGCCAATTATACTACTTAGGCCCTGTCCCATTACTCACACTTGCACCCTCGCACCCTCGCCCTCGTTTGTGCATGCCTGCTAGCCGTGCAAGGCTGTAGGTCCAGCAGAGATCTACAGAACCTGTGTTCAGAATTAGCCCAGATAGCTGGAGAATTGCCGCCTATGGCAGCTTCCCCGGTTCAGGGGCTTGCCATGTTGGACATTGATGAATGATGTTCATCAAGTTTGGTGGGATTCTCCTTCAAAATGTCAGAGTATTGCTAGCCTAGCGCACCACCCACTATTCTAATATCATCAGTATACCGCCATATCGCCCAGCCCTTAGCGCAACCTCCGTATATTCAGATCACACGAATGGTTCAGCAGCCCGTTTCTAGACTCACACACAGCAGTGGTCATGGCGAGCAGCTAGCCGGAGGCCGGACTGTGGGGAATACTAAACAAAAGACTCAGTGAAGCTCAGCATCCTTCAGCATCCTCCAGCATGCAGCAGGTCCCTCAACGCTGCGGAGCAACCCCCCACCAAAACAACGACGACGACAACAACAACAACAACAAGAACAGCAGCAGCAGCAGCAGCAGCATTGTCTCGGGCCGTCAGCGTACATCCTGTCAGCGCATCGCCGCGGTGACTCGGGAGGTCTTGTTGGGAGGAAGAGGCGTAACCTTGTCTGCCAGAGGCTCCGCCCGCGTCCCCCGTGTTTCCCTCTCCTCTGACAAGCTTTTACGACCTTGCCACCTAGACGCCTCGACGGACCCCCCCCCCCCCCCCCCGCCCCCCTCCTTGTCCCTCTCTCGCTCGCTTCATCCCCCTCTTCTTATCTCTCCTTCCTCAAACAACCTGACACTTGAGGCGGTAACCGAGGCGATGACCCCATCCCACTTATACCTCCATCCTTCCACTTCTCCAAAGCTTTTCTCCACCCATGGCTGCACTACGGAGCGAGCAAAAGCTTAGGAACTTAGGAACGAGACATTTTGGAACCACTGAGATTCATTTTTAATTATTATTATTTATTTATTTATTTTGATATAAGAGTAAAAAGTGATGACCGCAAGAAGACCATTGCAGTACAGCAAAGGAAACTACTTAGACCTTGTCCCATTATTCACATCTGCACCCTCGTACCCTCGCACCCTCGTTTGCGCATAACTGTTAGCTGTAGGCTGTAGGTGGAAGAAGTGGTGTCCTGTTTCTTTAATTTTCCCCAACAAGGGTGCTCACAAGCGCCCCCTATGAGCACTTCACTTAACGTCATAAAAAAGGCACTTCCAGAAGGGGCTTAGGGTGAGAATGGGGACAGGGCCTAAGTTTAGTCTAGTTTTTCTTTTGTGGTGCAGTAAAATAACAGAAGCCATATCGCCCCCTATGCTTCCTGTAGCGCACTGCAATCTGTCATAAATCTCTAATGTATAAAATGTACAGGTAGTATTTTTTAAGTTCCCCTAAAACATGGAAACATCATAACTATTGATGGGTAAATACGTTATAGGGACAAAAGTATTGGGACACCGGCTCATTCACTGTTTCTTCTAAAATCAAGGGGAGTTGATCCTGCTGTTGTTGGAGTAACTGTCTCTACTGTCCAGGGAAAGAAGGAAGGCTGCCTACTAGATGTTGGAGGAGCATTGCTGTGAGGATTTGATTGCATTCAGCATCGAGAGCTAGTGAGAGGCTCTCCTGCTGAACAGCTCTCGGGATATGTCCAAATGTTTGTGGACACCCCTTCTAATGAACGCATTCAGCTACTTTTTTAAGCTTGACCCCATGCTGACACAACTTGACCCCATGCTCAGCACCTGTATAGAGACGTATTGCCAATAGAATAGGACTCTCTGGAGCAGATAAACATCATGAAGCTATTGGCTAATAAAGCTAGGCGTGGGCTAGTAGAGGGGTATAAAGCCCCCCAGCATTGAGCTGTGGAGCAGTAGAAGAACTACTGTGTTCTCTGGAATGATGGATGGTGGAGCTCCATCCAGTACTTTTGGGATGAGGTGGAGATGGTGAGGTGGGGTGGGGTGGTGATCATCCAGCGTCCTGACCTCAGGAGTAACCTAAGGCTCGCTCTTGATGCTAAATGCAGTCAAATCCTCACAGCAAATGCTCCTTTAGTAGATATCTAGTAGAAAGTCCTACCTGGACGGTAGAGCTCAGCTCGTTTCACACCCTTGAACGAGCAGGTGTCTCTATACTTTCGTCCCTGTGGTGCGTGTTGCCTAGAGCCCAGAGTTCCTGGGTTTGAATTTTGGTGTGATTGTGAGGTGAAGATATCACTGTTATGATAACAAAGCGCTCGCAGGTCAGGGCGGACGCTGATGAATTAGGCCTCGAGTGTGCTCATAAAAGCCATCCCCGCTGCTATCAAATAAGATGGGAGTAAATATCAATTTGAGGGGAAATTGATTAGCAGGCTTGCGTTATTCCCCACCTCTCCCTGTCTCTATCATTCATCCTCCTTCATCCTCCACTTTATTCCTCTGTGCTTCTCCTCCTGCTCTCTCTCTCCCTCCAGCTCACGCTCTCTTTCTTTCAGCAGGGGGCTGACACACGGGGGGAGAGGGGGCTCTGAAAGCAGCCAGGCAGAACGGACAGAGCGAGAGATGGAGCGCGTGAGAGAGAGAGAGAGAGAGAGAGAGAGAGATGGGGCCTCTAAGCTTATGGCAGTCAGAGAAGGGAGAGAGATCCCCAGAGAGAGAGAGAGAGAGAGAGAGAGAGAGAGAGAGAGAGAGAGAGAGAGAGAGAGAAGGAGGAGAGGGAGAGAACTAGTGAAGCAACGGTGGAGAAAAACCATCGCAAATTGACACTTGCATGCAGTTGATAGTCCTGGAGTTTTACACACACACACACACACTCTCTCTGTCTCTCACACACACTCACACACACACACTCATACGTCCTGCTGTGGTGTTCAGCACTCTCTTCAACACTCTTAACAGAATTAGGTGTCTAAATGCTGCAGTTTGGGTTCAGTGGGATTCTACAAAGCTTGTCCAAGCTACCCAGCTAACATGCTCATATTGGGCTTAGGTGGGTTCCAGGTGGGACGGCACGCAAACACTCTGGTTGCGATGCTGGGCAAGGCCGACAGCCGGCACCTTAACACTGCAGTAGCAATGCTGGTCAAGGCTGGAGAAAAGAGCACTATCAACATGGTAGCGATGCTGGACGAAGTTGGCAGACGGCACACTAACACCATGGTAGCGATGCTGGACGAAGTTGGCAGACGGCACACTAACACCATGGTAGCGATGCTGGACGAAGTTGGCAGACGGCACACTAACACCATGGTAGCGATGCTGGACGAAGTTGGCAGACGGCACACTAACACCATGGTAGCGATGCTGGACGAAGTTGGCAGACGGCACACTAACACCATGGTAGCGATGCTGGACGAAGTTGGCAGACGGCATACTAACACCATGGTAGCGATGCTGGACGAAGTTGGCAGACGGCATACTAACACCATTGTAGCAATGCCGGACGAAGGTGGCGGCCCGAAGGTGGCGGGCCCCCTCTCCCCCACTAACACTGCAGTGGCAATGCTGGTGAAGGCCGGTGAATAGCGCACTACCACCATGGTAGTGATGCTGGATGAAGTGGCCAGTCGGCACTGTAACACCATGTTAGCGATGCTGGGCGATCACAATGGACTTGGCCACAGCATGTCTTCACAACACTTCCCTTTACTAACACACTTCAAGCTAGAAAACCCAACATCAGCTTACCTAAGATTACAGCTCCTCTCAGCAGGTGAGGAGATCAGATGTCCAGACGCAGCTGACAGGCGCTAGCCGGACGTAAACAGACCAGTTGTTCAGAAAGCACATACATCACACTACACTGTGCGATATGTCAGTAGCTCCGAATAATCCCCTTTTAGCAGCTTCATTTTAAAGAGTGTACTCCAGCATGTCCACCCTGTCCACCCTGTCCACCATGTCCTCATCGCTCTCCTCTGTTTGTCTTTGTTTGCTTGTTTCTCGTATCAGGAGGTGAATTCTCGGGCAGTCCGTACTCACACCCCCAGTATTCAACATACAACGAGTCCTGGAGGTTCCCCAACCCCAGCCTGCTGGGTAAGTGAAAAACCCTGGAAAATCATCATTTTTGGCCGCTTTTCACTTTTTGACATAATTCGAATCTGACACGCCTCCCTTATATTGTATCAGAATTTCATGATAAACGGACCAATAGAAACGCTCCAGAATGCCCTGGACTAAAATCTTTTTCCATTGACTTCCATTGAAAGTTCGGAAGTTTTTTTCCTCCTCCTGTAAATTTGCCGTTTTGCAGACGCACCAATTACTATAGGCATCAGTAACTGATGAGGGAACCGCTTGCCTAAATCAGCACCCATTCCCCTCAAACCATGCCGAGTTGTTGCGTTCAGTGGCATGCAAAAGTTTGGGCACCCTCTTGTCAACGTTAGAGTGAGTAGTTAAGTGAGTGGAAGATGAACTGATTACCAAAAGCTGAATGTTGTTTAACATTGTAATAAAGATAAGTGCATTAGGGGGGCAGACGGATGGGCACCCCAAGATTTGAGCTTTGAGAGAAGGTCTGGGGCCTTACCGATGGCTTGTTCGCTGACATTTTGACCAGGGATATTTAATATAATTAGCATATAATTAGCATATAATTATAATTCTAATAGCAGAATCTTGTGTAACGCTCACTGATCTAATTCTCCGCAGAGCAGAAGTCAGGGTCCAGTCCACATTATCACGTGTGTGTGTGTGTGTGTGTGTGTGTGTGTTGTGTTCTCTTCGCAGTCTTCCAGCAGGAGTACGGTTCTCTTCTGGGCTCAGAGAGAGCAGCTTCGTCAGGCCTGTTCCCCAGCCAGACTCCACAGCCTGCAGGTAAACACACAAAGAAACCACACCTGCAAACTAATTAACCACACTGCTGATCTAACTAATACCACGATGGATGGTGGAGCTCCATCCAGTACTTTTGGATGGGATAAGTTAGGGAGTTGGGGATAATAAGGCGTGGTGTTGCTTCTTTCCTTGACAGTAGAAACAGTTACTCCAACAAAAAAAGTAGGATTAACTCTTTTAAATCCCCCTGATTTCAAAAGAAACAGTGAATGAGCAGGTGTCCCAATACTTTCGTCCAAATAGTTCACATTGACAAGAACCAAACTGTGATGTTTTAGACAACTGACTTGATCTCCAAAACATCAGGCATGTCTTGCGGGGTGGTCTTCGGTACGAAAAGTGCCGGTGACAGTGCATGGGCACCCCAGGACCTTCTGCTAACATCTCACTGTCCCAGATATCCCAGGACACCTTCAGAGGCCCTGTGGAGGCCGAGTTGTTTTAAAGCTGTTCACTTATTTAGAACAGCTGTATTAAATGTTAAGATAGCATTACTCCCTCTCTCTTTCTCTCTCTCTCTCTCTCTCTCGGTCGCTCTGGCTCTGCTGTTTTCTCCTCCCCCTCCCTCCCTCTTTCTGTCTAATGAAGAAGAATGTGCTGCTCTTAAGCCCATGTGATACTAAAGGCCTTTCATCTTTGAGAGGTCTATCAGCACTTAACTGCAGCCCGCGCTGATCGAGATGGATCTGTGTGTCTTATGGGCTGGAAATGGGTTTTTTCCTGCAGGGTACGGCGGGTTTCGCCTCGGGGCGACAGCGGTGTCATTTTAGATCTCAGCAAAAATAACAGCACTGACTCAGACTGGTATAGGCTGCTCTAGTCACTGCCTTCACATCATGCTAATGATGAGCCGCCTGGAAACACCTCGGGAGGGTATTTCTTTTTTTCCTCCCGAAAAAATAATGGTGAACAAATCGCCTGTCGAAATGTGTATTGCAGTCTCATAGCTGGGTGTCATACGCTGATGTTTATGATGTGTTTATTCTGTCTGATCACTGGAAGGAGAAAAAAACAGAGAGCAGGACTGTGTTGGGAATAGGAGGACGGATAGGAGACGTCCAACCACTCTAGGAGAGAAAATGCGTTCAGGGAAAATATGGAATTCACAGATTTTTCACTTAACCTGGATGTAGCCAATCAAACAAGACCCCAATTTGGCTCTGCCAGTTAACTCCCACCTGTTTGTCTCAGAGTCTCTTTTTAAACTGCCGCCAGAGGAAAGCACCAGGTCTCCAGCTCCACCGCAGTGCAGGCCTCTTCTATAGAGATAAGGGGAAGACAGCGCCATGTTCCCACCCGGACAGGGAGCACAGCCAATTGCGCTCTCTCAGACTCCGGCCGCTGATGGCAAAGCGGCGTGGCTTGGGATTTGAACTCGCGACCCCACCGGGTCCTTTGCTAATACACACTAAAGCCAAGATAAGAGGCTAAAGGCTACGCCATACTGGAGAAAAACCACCAGCTCTCCTTTTTCACAGGATCACAGGATTCAAGGGATATTTACCCACATGCTGATTTGCACTGGGTTGATATAACCTGAGGTTATTTTTACAGGTATTTGTATAGACAGGACTAAAATGACCCTGAGGAACTCCATCCCAATAGGGTTTAGGGGGTCTTTCAGACCTTGCTTAATGAGGACCTCTCAAACTTCCTGCCTGTTTTAGTAACTCTGTGGGTGCACCAAACAAGACAACTCCGGCCCACCAAAAATGTGCAAAGCAATGGGGTTCAACATCAGAGCAAGCTTTCCTCCCCACAGGTCATCACTATACAGACTGCATGACCATCCTGTTCAGCACTGAGCTCTTTACAGATGCTCCGTACACCTTATTAAAGGTATTTCTGAAGGTACTGAAGGTACTGGGTACGACTCAAATAAAAAAAAAAGATGTCACAGTGTCGTATACCCAAAAATACCCAGCCTAAAAGTCCATAGTCACCCAGATCTCTAAGGTCATTACATGCCGACACCCTTCTCTCAACACGGTCAAACCAAATCCGGGCCTTCGTTAAGGTCACGCCGACTTTTCAGGCTGGATAAACTCTTTATAAATACTGTTGATTTCAGGAGAAAACAACAAATGAGTGTCCCAATACTTTTGTCCATATAGTGTACATGTCTACTTGTAGGCAGGAGGGCTGCTGACTACATATTTTTTAGGTGGTGGACCATTCTCAGCACATTTAGCTAGTACGTGTATGGGTGTCACGTTGAGGTGGAGGGTGGTCCACCAGCCAGAATATCCAGACAAGAGCAACTCTGTGGACTGAAGCTGACCAAATGAAGGGCTGACAAAGTGGCCAGTGGTTGTTAATCGGCACATTTCAGTCTGTGGATGATGGACCCTTGTGTCTTCCTGTTCTCCCTCTCTCTAGGATCTCCTTACTACTACAGCGCAGCCACTCGGGGGCCGGGGCCTGCTGCCGCGGCCACTGCCACTGCCTATGACCGCCACTGACCATGCCGGAGAGACGAGGAGGAGCGGGGAAAAGAGCAGAGGAAGAGAGAGGAAGAGCGCACGAGCTAGCACCAGCGACGGCCCACGCGAGACTGCCCGCACGCGAGGGAGGAAGAGGAGGAAAGGAGGAAGGAAGGAGGGGAAAGAGAGTGAAGAAGCGTGAACCCGTCATTTACTGCCAATCACAATCACCCGAGCTCATGCGCCCTTTCATCTACAGCCTACTGCCTATACCATATCACACACACACACACACTCACTGGTTTCAGTTCATCTGTAACTACTGCAATCACCTTCCTTGTGAGGAAGTATCTACTGAGTTGTACTCGGGAATTGGCCTATCCAGGCTCCGCCCACAACCTCTTTCATGGCAACTGTTGCACAAAATAAGCACCGGCTCAAATCCCTTCTTCCCTGGACAGTAAAGATTCTTTAAAACTCTTGATTTCAGAAGAAACAATGAACGAGCAGGTGTCCCAATACTTTTGTCCTATTGAGCGCTGCAGTTTCTAATTGTCCAACTTAGCAACAGTTGCTAGGAACGAACTCATTAGTGGTCAGAGCATGAATATGCCAATCCCGACTCATTTTGAGGGATCAGGTCCCTTCATTTAAACTCCATCCAACAGGAGTAGGTCTGAGTAGGGCGTTGGTAACAGACAATCTAGCTATCTCTGGCAGCTTGGAATGACGTTCCCATTTAAGCCAACACTGTTAATGACTCCATCAATTCGCCCCCCTTGTACAGAACAACGGCGCCAGCGTCGTAATCCTGTGCCGGCTGTCTAATGCAGCAGCTTGTAGTAAAGGTAATTTGCTCGTCTCCAACGAATAGGATCGTTCCCACTGGAAGATTTGAGGGAGAGCCGGAGTTTTCAAACCGTGGACTGTCAACTCAGGTCAGAACACCGGCATTGAACTCATCGAGTGTAAAGGAAAACTAGGGCTCTTAACAAACTAAGCAAGAAAAAAAGAGGTGGTGGCGGGTGGTGGGTGGTGGGTGGCGGGTGGCGGCTTGGTGGTTAAAGTGCTGGGGTGTTGATCACAAGGTCATGGGTTCTATACCCAGCCAACATGCTTATGTGGGGCTCACATGGGTGGAACCCAGTTGGGCTTCCCACCTTAATCCCACCTAGGCCCCAATGTTCAGTGGTCCCATCACTGACCCTGGCGAACATCCATATGTAGGGCCAACATGGAGGGCCACAAAGTACTGACACAGGCCTCGCATGGGCATGTTATTTGGGTACCGATGTCTGCCAGGCTGCCACTGTTGGGCTCTCAAGCAAAGGCCTTATCCTTGCGGCTCCAGGGGGCGTTGTAGGGTGCTGACAGCTATGTGAAGAGATCGATGTTGTTGTATTTCAAGTACAATGATGATAAAGGTACCATTGAAGAACCACTTCAGGTTCCATCAAGAACCAAAAGTGGTTCCTCTATGGCTCAGGTCTTCAAATGCTTGAATCCCGTTTCCAGTCCTGGATTTGGTTCTCGCTGGATGTAAAGCCTGGACACTGGACTCGAGCTCCATATTTGAAGACCTCTGGCTGCCTTTTGAAAGCACCATTATTTTTAAGAGTGTGGGTTACAGCCTGGATCTCCTGAGCACTCCATACATAATACCAACGCTTAGAACACACAAGCCAGGGGTCAGCTTAATCCAGCACATGGAGATTAGGTAGAAATTCATCATAGAAACCAACCATTAACCACCTGAGGATGACCTCAGGCCCGGTTCCGGTCAGATCTCCGATCAACTGCAATGCTTATACCCAGCTAATGGAGATGTACAGTACAGCGCAGTCCCTGCTCATGCTGGGACACCTTTCCTGAGAAAGTACAAGACGGCAGTAGCCGCTCCCCTCCTCCTCCTCCTCCTCCGTGTAGATAAATGCTATTCGCTTGTGTACAGAATGCCCCGGTCGAGTGAGCGTTTGTGTCAGATTTAAAGCTATTTATGATGGAGACAGAGTAATATATATAAATGTATGTGTAAAAGTTTACTGCGGACTGTAGAAGTGAACAGCGCTGGCAAAACAGGCTCCGGAACATCCACGTTTGGAGGTCCCTGCTGTGGAAAGAGGTTTCAGGCTGTGTAACCGTGAGACGTTTCTGTTCAAGGCGTTTATAGTTCATACACCCTCTAAAAACTGTACAGGAGCTAGAGCGCTGACGTTAGCTGTGCCCGAGACTGTGCCCTATTCACTCCATCCCCTACATGCGACATCCAGATCACTGTGTAGAGCACCTGTTATCTGGAACCCAACTCCACAAGAGTGTAGAGCTCGTAGCATGCACAAGCAAATAATGCTAAAGTTCCAAGTTTCCTATTCGAGGAAAGCGCCGGGTACCCAGCTCTGATGCTTCGACACTGAAGTGACGTGTGGGGGGAAGAGAGAGACAACTACCCACCCAGAGAGAGCAAGGCCAGTTATGCTCCTTCAGGCTCCGGCTGCTGATGGCAGGCAGCATGACCCGGGACTCGAACCAACGACCCTCAGGTCATAGTGGCAGCGCCTTAATCCGCTGGACCACTCAGAGCCGAGGCCTCCTCTTTTATAACGTCCCTGACGTCGGCCTTCCTCTTGAAACCAAGCAACGCAATGAATTATGGGTATTCTGCGTCCGCTACGATACATCGCTTTTACGCTATTTTACATCGCTTTATGTTTTCAGTAGTAACAGGGCACAGTTGCGGACACAGCATTTCTCTCTCTTACCGAAACGCCACCCCGAAACAAGACGTGACGTCATCGCCTACCTTTAACGTCCCCAAAGACTCCACTCCGCCCTCTCCAATAAGCACAGAGACAAATCATAGCAGAGGTCATTTCCCCACCCTCCCGTCGAAACTGCGCCAAGACAATGCACGAAACCGAGGCGAGGCGAAGGCCTTAGCAAACTTACCGACTCGACCTGTACGTAACGCCATCGCGCCGACACCGTCTCTTCTAAGATGTAGTATAACAGCTAGCGTTTGCCGCCACCGGAGCTTTTTCTGAATCCATCGTCGACCTTCGTCTTCATATCTAACGTTAGATTCTAGAGGAAAAGACCAGCGTGTCTTTATTTAGCTATTGTCTGTGACGTGCGTTCCCAGTTGCTTTCTCTTACCTTTCTTTCTTTCTCTCTCTCTTTTTTTAGGGCTTTGATACACAGTGCATTGCTGAGTAGCTTTCGAGTGGACAAAACAGTGTAGATATAGTAGCGATTCACACGAAAAAACACCAAAACCTTGACGTGAAATGTGCAGAAAAAACAAAAGAAAACAAAACAAAACTAAAAAAAGAAAGAAAGAAAACGCCGGGAAGTCTATCTATGAATATACAGTAAATATATATATCTATATATGAAGAAGCTGATAGTTTTCACTTTTTTATGTTGGACGTTTCTGGAGTGTGAGGTAGCGTTAGGATTACCTTCGTTTGTAGACCTTAAGTTGCGCGTTATGCAACTCTAAAGAAACCCTTGATGCCGTTCACCGCAGTGCTACTGGTGGACTTTGACCTTTTAACCTTTTAGTCGGAGGCATTATGAACCTGAAGTACACCAGCTGAAATCGAGGACAGTGCCTTTACTTTTTCTACTGAGTCATCCACGCTGACCACGCGTCACTAAACCAACTAAAACACAGCGCAAACCCAACCCCCCACCCCCCACGGCCCACCCCCCACCCCCCGGCCCCAACGATCAACAATCAACGCAGTGCCGCTGACCAATCAACCACTGAAGAAAACCAAACCAGACCCAGACCCAAACCAGAACCGGCTTCAGTTCCTTTAAAATAATAATAATTATAATAAATTATAAATAAACAGAAATGTAACGGCTCTCAGACACACGCCTCGCAAGCTGTGAATATTATGGAGCTTCTGGGAAGCTACGAATGAAGCCTTGGATTGGGGTAGAACCTCTTTGTTAAGGTTCTTCAGAAGGTTCTCCACACCCACATAGCTCCGTTTTTTGGTTCTAGCATTTTGTTTTTCTTTTTTTCTTTTTTTGGTAAATGAGGTGTGTCAGTGTTTAAACAACCTTCACATGATAGAAATGTTCTGGGAAGAACCCTTACACTGTTAGAGAACCTCTGCATTCGAATGGTTTGCAGACCGCTAGAAGGTTCTTCACACTGACACATCTCCTTTTCGAGCATGGTTCTTTAGGGCAGCATTTTAAATGTAAATGAGGTGAAGAAACCATGTTAAGGCTTAAAGAACCTTCAGTAAATGTAAATGTTCTTGAAGGAACCCTTCATCGGTGTAGAACCATTACACCACACATCTCTTCTTCTCTTTTTCCCCTAAAAAAAAGTGGCTCTTCTATGGCATCACTGAAGTAAACCTCTTTGTGGCACCTTTAGCAAAAAATGAAAGCAGAACCTTCGGAACCCGTCCGTGAGTCCGGTTTCAGTCTACACATTTAAACACTTTCATGAATGTACCTAGAACCGTACATCTAAACCAGGGCTGTTTGTTCCAGTGTTTAAACAAATTGTAGAACCTCTATGTTAGGGTTCTTTAGAGGGTTCTTCATATTTCATACTTCCGATTCTTGGCTGCACTGTAAGAAGTTTAAGATACTTGAGGAACTTTTTGGAGGTTTTTCATATTAAAACTTTTTCTTCTAAAAACCTTCTTTGAAGGTTCCTCAAAGCATCTGAGGTTCCTCCACAGTTTCGAACTGAAGAACCTCCAAAAGTTCCTCAAGGATCTCATACTTTTAACAGTGTAGAACCAGTGTAGAATCAATTTTGAATAAAAAAGAGGAATGCAAGTGTGAAGAACCCCCTAAAGAACCTTAACATAGAGGTTCTACTATTCTATTTTCATAAATGAAGGGTGTCGGTGTGAAGAAGCTTGTCATGGTTTAAACAACCTTCTCATGATATAATGGTTCTGGGAAGAACCTCTGCATTATCTGACCGGTCTTTAAACCTGTAGAGGTTTCACAAAGTAAGGTGCTAGGCTAATGTTGCTAACAAACACTGGGCTCAGACTGTCACCGATTTCACGTCTGTAGGTACAACGCTCAAAACACTCCCAGATCTTCGACAGTTTGAGGTTTAGAACACGGTACGACTTATTTACAGTCCATCAACGCAACAAAACACGCAGCTTTTACAATTCTGAAGCAAACTAAAGAAGATTTGGGCGAGAATTCCCACACGATGAAATTGGTGACAGCCTGAATGCGGTGTTTGTTAGCAATGTTAGCCTAGCATCTAAACTTCACAGGTTTCAGTGGTTATTGCAGCTGTTTTTTTTGCGTCAACGCCCCCGTTGTTCCCAATTATCCGCCCCCACTGTAACGGGACTGCCTTGCCATTGACTCGACCCCAGCGGCCTACAGCCGAAGACTGTGAGGAGCCTCCCATTGGCTCAGAGGACAGTGATTGACAGCTGTGACACTGAGTAGTAACACGGAGCGGGCTTTACTAGTGCGGCCCCTGCCCTTCACGTCACCTCCTTTCAAACCCGTACTGTACACTCACTCACACACCAACACACTCACACACACACTCACACACACACACACACACACTCACACACAGTCCTTTCGTCCTCTGCCAGGTCACCAACACGCAACCCCTCCCCACGGGAACGCTCCAAAACCTGCTGTGCCATCAAAACCAAACGCCCGCACTCTTTTCCCATCTTCTCTCACTCACTCCGTCCCACCCCACCTGCTCTCCACCTCCTCTGTTGCTCGCTCGCTCGCTCGCCCACCCACTCTCTCTCTCGTTCTCCCCATCTCCCCAGCAGCAACTCCACCAGCTAATCTCATCACACCGTCCTAACCCCTCTCTCCAGTGCCACCAGCCAGGATTAGGCACATTAAAACTATTCCATTGATCCCATTCCCTCCCATTCCCTCTCCCGCCCCGGATGAGGAAGCATTCGGAGAGAGTCAATGGCAAGGTAACCTTCCTACTCATCCCCTGCCCTTGTTTTCAGACTCGGGTGTTCGTTAAGCTGACAGCACTTACGCTACGAGACACAGTGAAGGTGCCAGGAAGGGTTTTGTGGAGCGATGTCTAGAAGACCTGCTTTCAGGTTCCCTAAAGAGCCTTCTTTCCAGTGGAGATTTCGGTCAATGAGACGCGAGGAACCTTTTATTTCCCAGAACTTCCAACGCCCAAGCCTAGAACCTAGAACCGTCCTGGGACCCTTATTTTGAAGAGTGTTCAGAGGAAAAGTCAAATAAACATGATTGATCACCGATCCCAAAGGCGGTCGATCAGCCGGGACATGTTTGGTATCTGGAGTGAGATGCTAGGCTAACGTTGCTAACAAACACTGGGCTTAGACCGCCACCGTTTTCCATTTTCCATCCGAGATTTAATAATACTGCATCGATAGACCTGATAGATATAGCTGTATATACTAGATGTCCAAATGTTTATGGACACCCCTTCTTATGAATGTTCAGCTACTTAAAATTGCAGCTATTCTTAACACAGATGTGCAAATGCACACACAGCCTGTCTAGTTCCTGCTGAGAAATGCTGCCAATAGATTAGGACTCTCTGAAGCACTATGCTTAATGCCAGGTGTGGGCTGGAGGGGTATAAAGCCCCCCAACATTGAGGAGCTGTGGAGCAGTGGAAGAACTGTGTTCTCTGGAATGATGAATGGTGGAGCTCCATCCAGTACTGTTGGGATGGGTTGGGATGGGGATGATGATGAGGTGGGGTGGTGATCATCATCATCCAACATCCTGACCTCACTAACACTCTTATTGCTGAAGAGAAGCAATCAGATCCTCACAGCCATGCTGCTCCAGAATCTGGTAGAAAGCCTTCTTCCCTAGGCAGTAGAGACAGATTCTCCAACAAAAACAAGATCAACTTTTTTTAATACCCTTGATTTTAGAAGAAACACTGAGCCAGCAGGTGTCCCAATACTTTCGTCCATATAGAATGTCTATCTATGTGTCCGTCGATGGTGCAGGGTGTCATTTAAACCGTTGTCGAGAGATGTTTTTGGGCGTATATTGACAGAGATGAGATTGGTGACAGTCTAAGTCCAGTGTTTGTTAGCAATGTTAGCCTAGCGTCTCCCATCGGCGTTATGCAGAACTCTACCTTAAACCTGCCGTGACTTCATCCTCTCACGCTGGCTAGATTAACGCCTCTCGGATTTGCAGTAAATCCTAATCTCAACATTGTTCTCATCACTTTTCCCAATCTGGAAGATTCAGGAATGCCTTCCCAGGCCTGAATGACCCAAAAGGCCCAATGACACACCCAGTTAACCCATCTCTATCCAGCCCTTTCCCAGTCCGACCTTCAGAGCCGCAGCGTCCCGCCGCTCAGTGCAACCAGTCGAGAAACAAACAAACAAACAAACAAACAAAAAGAGGACAGGGCTTTAGTTTCCGAATCGAACGAGCGAATTTGCCTTTATGTCTTCTTCATCGCTGCATCCCGACGATTTTAATCAGTCTCTCAATTTCCGAACAGATCGCTAAGGCCCGGGTCGACTTCTGAAGGTTTTCCCGATCAAAAAAAAAAAAAAACCCAGACCGAGGACTTGGTAATTACCTTATTGTGGCCTTCTGTGTACAATCCGAAGCTCCTTCTGTAATTATTTCCTAATAGAGTCGTTCCTGAGGGAATCGCTGAGCGTTTTTTACTGAGTTTTTGAAATAAAAAAGAGAAAAAAAAGGGTTTTAAGAAAGTTCGGATGTTGAAAATGCTGTGATAACGCAAGGCTAATTCAGAACTCATGGCGACCTGTTCACGTCGAAGGGGAACAAAAACAAACAAACAAACAAACAAACACTCAGAAAACATATCTGTAGCATCACCAAAGCTAGAGATGCCCGTAGAAATAAAATAAATAAAAAAAGAGAAGATCTCAACAGTGCTGACATACCATCAAACCACGGAGGAAGTAATGGCTTGAAACTATGAATAATGGAAGAACTGCGTCTTTAAGAAACGTGTATGTTTTTTATTGAATTTTCTAGTAGTTATGAAGAAATCTTGGTGTTTTTTTCTCTGCGTGTCGTGTGTCGTCTTACTATTTGAATGTATTTACTGCGGTACAAAATTTGCCAAAGATATCATATCACCTGATTTCGATCTGTATCATTTTTATTCTTTTTGTTTAATTTTTTTTATTATTTTTTTTGGGGGGTTGTTGTATATTTGTTTTGAAATCCACCCATGAACTGGAAATTATCGTGACTTTGATATTAATGCTTATTTGTTTTATAAATCTGTTATTGTTAATGTTATGATAATTATAATTATTAAAAAAAAAATTCAGGGTTATTTTATGTGGAAATTTGAATTGTCTGGCATTCCTCCTGATCCCTGAAATCAGTATATCAGGGTATATAGGCTACTAAGTGTATGTGCATACGAGTGTTTGTGGATTATTGATTTTACGTACCCGTAATGTGAAACTAAGAACTAATTATTTGTAAATATTTGACATAATTTTATTGGTTCATCAGAATAAAAGTAATTTTTTAAGTTCACAGGTCACGAGTCTTCTGTTTTGTAAAGAAAAAAAAAAAAAAAAAAAGTTTAAATCCGTTAATGCCGCCATGCTGCTTCGCCATCAGCAGTCGGAGCCGGAGAGAGCACAATAGGGCGGCAGCTGAAAAAGAGGCGGTGGCTCTCACACCTTCGTTAGCTTGTTAGGACTATGGCTTGTTCACGGCCGTCGTTACGAAGGTTCAGGTGATGCACATTTCTAAGCTTTATAAACACTCTGACTCCTCAAACCCTCGTTCCGACAATCAGCAGCCGTGGGCTCCTCTAAGCAGCTGCCTAGTACTCTGGAAATGAACAGTTGGAAACATTGAACTGGAACGGTGGAGGTCCGGTTGGCCCCGTTTGGCTGCAAAAAAAAAAAAGTCCAGAAGCTTGAGCGGACTCTGGAGAGGCAGTGCGTTAAATACAACTGAACTCTTGAGTTAAATGTAAATGAGAGTCTGGTAAATGTAACCCTACACCCTAACTCTAAACTTAAACCTAATCCTAACCTTCAATCTAATCCTAACCCTAAACCTAACCCTAACTTTAACCTTAACCCTCACCTTAACCCTAAACCTAACCCTAATCCTAAACTTAACCCTAACCCTAACCTTAAACCTAATCCTAAATTTAAATCACACCCTAGACCTAATCTTATCCTTAAACATAACCCTAACCTTCAATCTAACCTTAACCTTAAACCTAACCCTAACTTTAACCTTAACCCTAACCCTAACCCTAATCCTAAACTTAAACCTACCCCTAACCTTAACCTTAACCTTAACCCTAACCTTAAATCTAACCCTTAATCTTAACCCTAACCTTACCCTAAATATATTCCTACACATAACCCTAAAAAGTTTAGGTGAGAGTTAGGATTTAGGGTTGAGGTAGGGGTTAGAGTTAGATTTAGAGTTAAGGTGAAGGTTGAGGTTAGGATTAGATTTAAGAATTAAAGTTAAGGTTAATGTTAGGATTACATTTATGGGTTGAGGTTAGGGTTAGGGTTAGTTTTAAGGGTTAAGGTTAAGTTTAAAGTTAGGGTCAGATTTAAGGATTAAGGTTAGGGTTAGATTTAAGGATTAAGGTTAAGGTTAGTGTTAGATTTCAGGGTTAGGGTTAGGGTTAGATTTAAGGATTAAGGTTAAGGTTAGGGTTAGATTTAAGGATTATGGTTAAGGTTAGGGTTAGATTTCAGGATTAAGGGTAAGGTTAGGGTTAGATTTCAGGGTTAGGGATAGGGTTAGATTTAGGGGTTAAGGTTAGGGTTAGATGTAAGGGTAAGGTTAGGGTTAGATTTAGGGGTTAAGGTTAGGGTTAGATGTAAGGTTAGGGTTAGATGTAAGGGTAAGGTTAGGGTTAGATTTAAGGGAAGGTTAGGGTTAGATTTAGGGGTTAGGGTTAGGGTTAGATTTAGGGGTTAGGGTTAGGGTTAGATTTAGGGGTTAAGGTTAGGGTTAGATTTAGGGGTTAGGAGTTAGGGTTAGATTTAGGGGTTAGGATTAGGGTTAGATTTAGGGGTTAGGGTTAGATTTAGGGGTTAGGGTTAGATTTAGGGGTTAAGGTTAACGTCTACAATGGATCATCCGAGTGGAGAGCTACTGGAGCTTTTCTGTAAGGAAGAACCTGAAAGAGAAGTGTGTACAGAATGAAGGGCAGTCGGCTTGAGGCCGCGAGGACTGCAGGAGCGCTCTGGAGGGCGAATGACAGTAGGACAGGACTCCCGACAATGCGAGCTCACGTCAGGGAAGACGCTTCGCTCATTAAATTCACGCTTTCAATTTCAGCGTCCAGCTCCCCCGACCCTCCGATCCTGAGGCCTCTAACCGGAGACCTGAGGGGGAATAAGTGGCCTAGCCTCCCCTGCGGACAGCGGTTATACCCTCCCACCCCCCCAAAACTTGAATGGCGTCTGCCCACACAGCTCTTTTGGCTGGCGGCCCAGTCCGCGGGAGGCCCGAACAGGGGGAGCGATAATGGGACACAAGAAGAAACACCAACAACACGCCACACACACGTGGAAAACAGCTTCGGCCCAGCTGGATACACACTCGGCCATGGTCTGGGATTTGGGTGAGTGCCCGGTCTACCATCGCGCGCACACACACACACATTCCCACAGCTTTGGGTCAGTGCCCGATTCTGTAGTGTTCCACCGTGGCGCTCGCAGGCGATATTCCAGTGCTTGGGCGTCTGCCCAGTTCAGAGACACAGTGGCAAACTGTGATTGCCTGGCGACTTGGGTTTCTGCCAAGACTCGTGATGAGCAAGTGCTCTACAGGGATTGGTCTCCTCGGGTGTGTCTGTGTGTGTTCCTGTACTGCGGCCTGAATTCTGACATCGTTCCCAACCAATGAATCGTATGTAAATCTGCACCGAATCACTTTGGCTTATGAATCATTCAGCATGACCCACCTTGACCAGCAGATCAGATGGTTTAGCTGGTCGTCAAGCTAAACCTTAGCCTTACTGCCTGACCGGTCTGGTGGTCAAGGTGGTCATGATGGTGTTCCAGCTTGGGCAGATTGGTTGACTAGTCTATGCCAAGCTGCTCGTCCCCTACACAGGTCAGGAGCGAAGCTGTTTTCAGCTGGTTTCAGATTCAGGTTTAAGCTGGTGTTTGATGGTCAAGGGGGTCGATAAACTGGTCATCTAGCAGAAAACTATGCTATGCTGGTCAAGAGCTAAGCATGTTCAACTGGTTGACCAGCATAGTGTATGTTTTCATTTGGGCCTGGTGAACTAGCTGGTTGCCCACAGGACGCTGCCCACAGGACGCTGCCCTCAGGACGCTGCCCTCAGGACTGCTGTTGGCTGGATGGTGTCTGATCTAGTGTACATAACTGCTCAATTCCTGTAGGTCATGTGATTGGAGGACCAAACTGTGATGTCTAGGCTGGGTCACAACATCTCCAAAACATCAGGCAGGCTTTGTGGGGTGTTCACGGTGGGCAGTGGGCAGTACCACCTACCAAAAGGAAGGTGCTCCAAGAAAGGACAACCGGTGAACCAGCGACAAGGCCATGGGCACCCAAGGATCACTGATACTCATGGAGGCCTCACCTCAGAACGTACCGGTCTTACAGCACCTCACAAGGGTCCTTCGGCGGCTGTTTTTTTTTTGGGGGGGGCCCACTCAGTATTAGGCCGGAAACAGTCGGAGCTAGAACTCTGATTAAGAGCACTGAGCGGTTTGACAATTCGGGACGTGTGCGTCGAGTCTGAACGGGCGTTAATTGCATCGCAAGTTCTAAGCAGCCTGCAGACTTATTCCTGAGGGCTAAAATGAATCATCAAAGTTAGACAAATCGCCCCCTTTCCTTATTAAATTGGCTCTTCAAGCCTGATTAGATAAATAATTAAGACATTTCTATTTTTCGTGTCGGCTTTATTTGCACTCGCTGGGCGAGAGGGCTAAGAGAGCAGGAGGACTAGCCATTAGAGGGACAGGAAGCCATGCAAATTAACGTCACTCAGAGTACAGCTAACTGCAAACTGCCGGTCTGAGTGTGTATGTGTGTGTGTGTGTGTGTGTGTGGGCCTAGAAGGTGCTGGGGTGAACGCAGGGAGGTAATTGCAGGAGTCTTATTAAGACAAGACGAAAGCAGGTGAACACACTCGCTCTTACACTGAGAACCACATGTCCTGGGTTGAACACACACTCGCATACACACCCCTTGATTATTGAAGAAAGTCTCTTTCAGATACACACACACACACCCACACACACACACATACAGAGCAGAGGGGAAAGGTGAGCGGCGATACTCAGCAGTGAAGAGCTCCTCACAGTAATTAGCTTCAAGAGGCTCGAAGTAAAAACTTAACTTTGAGATCTACAGAACTTCAGCGGAGAAGCCGAACTGCTTATAACGCCACCATCTGATTAGTCTCGGGACGGGGCGGCTAGAGTTCAGCAGACCCTTCACCTCCAGGTTCGTTATTTACTTCGTAATCCTAGCGGAGATCGTGAATTAACAGGCAACCGTTAGTTAGGTTTAGCATATCATGTTGTGGCGTCCCCCAGGGTTCTATTATAGGACCTATAAAGTTATAGTATTAAATCTTTTTCCTGACATGGAGCAACACCATCCATCCTTCCAGAGAACACAGTTCTTCCACCGCTCCACAGCTCCCTTAATGCTGGGGGGCTTCATACCCCTCCTCTAGCCACGCCTGGCCTGGCATTAGGCAGCATGGTGCCAATGCCAGCTCTATTGTATTGGCAGTTCGTCTCTACAGGGACTAGACAAGCTGTGTGTGTGTGTGTGTGTGTGCTTTTGCACATCTGTGTCAGCAATGGCCACCACTTAAAGTAGCTGAATGAATTCATTATAGAAGGGGCGTCCACAAACATTTGGACATATGGTGTTTAACATTAAAAAAAAAATGTGTTTGGGGGGCTCTCCCAGTCAAGACCCTTTTAATGATAGACAGGTGTAAATGAAGATGGTCTAACCTGGCAGTAGTCTGTGGGTGGGGTTTCGGTGGGTCGATTATGGGGGGGTAAAGGGGGGGTTGATGGAATACTGGACCCCACCTTTCGCACACACACACACATGTACTCGCCTTGTCAGGCATCTTCTCTGTTTTTACACACACACACACACACTCAATAGCAGCTCTCTTGACGTGTGTGTGTGTGTCTGTGTGTGTGTGGCCGGGATAAATGGCGCGTGTGGGAGCAGTGGCCTCCCTAATGGTCAGCTGTGTTAAATGTCTTCTACATTTTTCTCCTCGCTCGTCCTCCTTTATCCTTCCTTTCTCGCCTCATAACTGACATTCATGAGGAGCCGGGAAAAGAGAGAGTGAAAGGAGGAAGGGGGTGAAGGGTGGAGGGGTGTGTGTGTGTGTGGGGGGGGTAAGATGACAGGCAAAAGCCCCTCACATCCAGCTGTCTGACCCCCCCCCCCTCATTCACTCTACCCCACTCACTCACTCTCTCTCACTCTCTCTCTATCTCTCCCAGTGGATTTGTCTTCTGGTCTGGTCCATGATGAATGGACCTGTCGAAAGAAACTCATCCTAGACCCAATTAGAGAGAGAGAGAGAGAGAGAGAGAGAGAGAGAGAGAGAGAGAGAGAGAGAGAATTTGAAGGAACTTGCTCATTTCTTAGAACAGAAGAAATGGGATATATACA
>NC_132901.1:3430166-3452666 GCF_030463535.1 Salminus brasiliensis
TAAACGCACAAATGTACAGCTGTCCACAAGTCCTTTAGCATCAGCTAGCCACCGCTGCTGATAGCGCCTCTCCTTTCCCAGCTCGGCCAAAGGAATCCTGTCAGAGTGAAGCTCTTCATTTGTTCCTCAACCACTGGAACCACACGAACACAGAACATAACGACGGCGTGCTAACGAAACAAAGCGGCCAGACAACATCCGCTCTCATCTACTGCAGGCCTACGTCCCCATTAGCTCAGCATGTGTGTGTGTGTGAGTGTGTGTGTACGGGTCCACATCCAGGACTACGGCTCTATCTCTTAATGAATGAGCGGCTCGTGTCAGCGGGGGAAGTGTGTTAAAGCGGTGGCTGGTAATTGGCGAGTGAAGTCTCGCGGCTGAAGCGAAATCGAAGGCGCGAGCGGAGGGAAAAACCAGCTCCTACTTTTGATCAGGGGGAAAAAACAAGCCAGAACTGACAGCTGAGCAGCGGTTTATCTCGTCAAATTTAGTTTAGCGTTAGCGCAGCCTTCGTGTGTTGCGTTCACAGGGCCTAAACGTCCTCTGCCCCGACTCAAGGCTTCGGAAAGGAGTCATATATTATCACAAATTTATCAGCCTATTTTTTTTTAAATACGATGTCGTACAGGCTTGCAATGCTAATTTGCTGGCTAACTGTGTTAGCCTCGTAGCTGCAGTTCCAAAAGGAGAGGGAATCCTGACAAAGTACAATACTTCCCACCATCCATCCACTCGTCTATCCACCTACTTATCTGCTGGACCACGACCCTGACCAGGGCCTACCTGGAAGCATTGGGTGCAAGGCAGGAATACCTCCTGGAGAGGGCGCCAAATTTCTAGGCTAAGCTAGGCTAAAAGCAATTCGGTCTGAGCGTGTATTTTTTCCTGACCTCTGCTGCCGTTCCATGAACAGTTTTAAGTGGGAAAAGCAAAAGTTAAGCTACATAACTTTCTTAAATACCTTGAAGTCGCTAATTCCAAACTCACAGAAAACCATATTTTCCTAATTTTTTTGTGACAAAAATTGGGACATCCAATGAAATTTTGTTTAAATGTAGTTAAAAAAATATTGCACCACTTTTGCAAAAACAATAACAAAAATTTAAGTTATTTAACAAGGAAAACAAAGATTCTTATCCCTACTAAGGGAAAACGTTAGGACACCCTGTGCTGTATTGTAGCAAGTATTTTTCCCTTTGGCTGAAATACCCTCAATTAGGCATTCCCCATAACCGTCTACCAGTCTCTGACATCGGCTGGGAGAAAGCTTTTCCCGCTCCTCCATGCAGAATTCTTTCAGCTGAGACATGTTTGAGGGCTTTCTTGCACAGCCTGTTCCAAATCAACCCACAGCTTCTCAACAGGATGGAGTCGTTCCTTGGTGGATGTACTGGAATGTTTTGGGTCATCGTCATGTTGCATGGTCCTGACCTCCAGCCTCAGTTTTAAGACAGATGGTCTCAGATTTTCCTCGAGCACCCTCAGATACAATAAAGAGCTCATAGTAGATTCAGCAGCAAAGCAGCCCCCAACCAGGACACCTCCACCTCCGTGCTTCAGTTGGTATGGTAAGGTTTTGGAGCTCAAATATTGATGTAGAAGTCCAGAAGTCCTGGTCTAGTCTAGGTGTTCTCTGGAGAACTGCAGTCTTACCTTGATGGGTTGCTCTCTTTCTAATGGTAGACGCTAAACATGGGCATCAACTATGGTGAGAACTTTCTGCTACCGTGATGTTGGACTGAACTTGCTCGGACGTCCTGATCTGTCCATGTTCACAGTTGTTTTTAATGTTCTCCACTTGTGCATTAATTAGTGGACAGTGGTCCATGCCTGATTTCTAATAGTTCTGAAACCTTTTTAAAACCCTTCCCAGACTCCTCTGCAGCGACAACCTTCTGTCTGAAGGCCTCAGAGAGCTCTCTGGATCTGGCCATGGTGATCTTCTTCACCCCTCACTTCAACCTCATCAAGATCAGACCAGGTTTAAACAAGACAGACTCCTCCAGAAGAATCCTCTCCAACCATGTTCTGGTCATCTGCAGCTGATGTTCTGATGAAGATCAAAGATCCAGATGTTTAAATATGCCCAAAAAGACATTTCTTTTTGGTTTGACGGGGTGTCCCACAACGTATAACTGGCCCTGATGCTTAACATAAAGACAGACAGATCAGTGACTTAATGGAGTCGTTTCAGGGCTGGGATCAATACTGTCTACGACCCGTAACCAAGAGCCAACCAAACCCAGCCTCGTCAGACGGACTTCAGTCCGGCTCTTAATTGCACAGCCAGAGAAATCGTCCTTGCTGTGTATGTGGCCTGTCGGAGGCGCGTCGGAGCTCCTGCAGGGTTCAGTCTGGGTTGGTTAGGTCTACGTGGGGGATCGTAGCCTATACCCGGCAGTTTGGAGAGTGATGGAAGTGAGATCCACCTCGATGTCACTCCTACTGTGCATATCAGCATAACAACGGCTATTAGAATGACAGATAGCCGGGCTAGCCCGGTTAGCGCAGAATGGGCTAGCGGCGTGTTTATCTGTGGGGTGGATGGTTAATGGGGGGGGGCTGAAGTGGTAATATAGGGGGTGAACTCGCCCTCCTACTGGTAATGGCCCCTGCTGAGTTTTTTAGAAGGAGGGGGTAAGGGCCAGCTGTGGGAACAGACGCTAGCTGTCATTAGCGCTCATCTCTCCTTTTACCTTTTTTTTTTTTTTTCCTCCACCCTCTCTCGCTCACTCTCGCGCCTTTTCTCAGTCTCTACTCGGCCTACTTTATCCTCATTTGCACTTGGATCTTGCGATGTGCTTTTGCTAGCTATCATGTATTAGCCTTATTCACCCTTAGCCTAGCTTAGCCGGGCGAGAGAATTCTATTTGATTCCTCTCTCACATTCCCGACCATTCCAGAAGGAAGGATATTTTTACTGCATTCATGAAAACTAGGAGTTTGGAATTTTCCAGCTGGGAATTTTTCTAGAATTCTCAGCCCCACTTAACTGCCGTTAGCCTAGCTTAATGAGCCTGGTGAGAAAATCATTTTGATTCCCTACTGGTATTCCTTAAAATTCCAAAGTAAAACAACAACTGGGAGCTCAAAATCTTCCAACAGAATCTCCAGCTCAAAGTTTTCATGCCGCTGTGATCAGCCTGAACTTAGCATGGATTAGCAACTGCTGGTAGACCCGTATGACCATACGCATCCATACACCTGCAGATTCAGCTCCTTCCTTCACACTATGGTCTTTGCCACACCCAGAGGCAATCACTCCTTTTAGCCAATCATTAGCATCCACACATCCAGACACTCACTGCACTGCACAGGATCAACTCTTCTCAAAGTATGAGCCCCGTCACACACCCCGCAGGTATTTTAGCCAAATCAGCCTCTGAGTCAGCGCCCTCTGCAGGGGCCTGAAGTTACTCCCACCTTCAACACGCTTGATAACTCCTTTCTGTTTGGCCGGGGAGCTTGAATGTAGATGCACTGTACTGTAAACCTAGCTGGACTTTATGAGAATTATATATCACCGCATAATATCACAAATTTTAATAGGACAATTTAATCTACTGAATAAAAGGATGCCAAACAGTTATTTGTCATAAACTGCTTTATTTTCCTATGCATCAAATTGTTAAAATAAAAATAAGCTGTACACACACACACACACACACACACACACACACACACACACACACACACACAAATAAACAGAAGCACTCTTAAAAATAAAGGTGCTTTAAAGGGTTGTTTGAGCGATGCCACAGAAGAACCACTTTGAGTTCCATCAAGAACCATAACTGTAACAGAACTGATAGTGAAGAACCCTCAAACTGGTGAAGGACCTTTACATGAAGTGAAGGGTCTGCAGACCTGTATTACAAACATGGTTCTTTATGGAACCAGTTTTCTAGGTTCTCGCTCAAAGAACCTTTCAAAGCACTGTTATGTTTTGTGAGGGGTGCGAGGTAAAGGTAAAGGAATAATACTATTTTAAAACAAACAGAAAAAGACAGAGACAAACAAACAAACAAACAAACAAGAAGGACAAAAGACAAACGAATAGAGTTGGTTAAAGTTGTCAGATTATTATGTTTACATCTTAGCTTAAAAAAAAAAACAAAAAGCATCATAAAGTATATGGGCTTTTAAAAGGCCTTGCACGGTGATGCTTTCCATATTTACACTACCTGCAGAAGGTATCGGAATAGCAAAAAGTAAAAGTGCGCATTTCATATCTGTCGATAAACAGGATTAATAATTCTACATTAACTCCGTTCCGCTTCTAAGCGATGTAAACGATCTACACAGATAAAGAAACAGCATCAACAACTGAAGTGGGCAGGAAGAACGGAGGAGCTGAATGCCGGCGATAAAGTGGCAATCCCGAATGGACAAGGAGTCAAGTACAGGAATTAAGGGGAGGTGGTTAGATTCGGCTGGTGGACAGGATGTCTTCCACGAGGTGTTTGTACACCCAGGCGTCTCCTTTAAGCCGCTGGCGTCGGACGCCCACCACCTCCGGCTTCTGCAGCATGCACACCTCCAGCTCAAACTGCATCGTCACCTTCCCAAAGTCCGACTTCGTACGACACTTCAGAGTATACCTGAGAGACGGAGCGCAGGAAAACACTGATAAACTGCAGGACAAGGACACTTAAAGACTGTAGGGTGGCTGGGACTTGTAATGCACTAGCACCATGGCCCTGGAGTTCACAGGTTCGAATCCTGAGCCGTGCCGCTTTGCCATCAGCGGCCAGAGTCAGAGAGAGCACGACTGGCTGTGCTCTCTCCGGGTGGGTAGAGGTCACTTTTTAAGTGATGTTGGCCAGGACATAAGAACTGTCTTAGGTCTGGCCTGCTTCATTTGTATCCTTGCTCGTTTGGTTAGCATTTGGAGAGGTATTTGACAATGTAGCCTAATAAATAAAACTAATTTCATCACTAAATACTGACCACCGCAGCCCGAATGCGTTAATATGTGAATATGTTCGCGGCTGATTTCAGTTCATTTGCGCCATCACATCAAAATGTATCAATACATTGCTGCCACCTACTGGATGCATCTTTAACCGCAAAGCCATCATCCTCAAGATTCTGATTCATCAGGAAAGAATTGGATTGTATTCAGAGACTCAGTAGAAATCTTGTATTTGAAGCCTGTAAAATGCTGCGTAGGCCAACATTACTCTGATGTTGGGCTGTTTTCTGTGAACTAGGGCTAGATTTGGACTTTCATAGCTGTCACCATCTTCAGGCATTAGTACAAACCTCACCCACACTGGTTAAATTACCCTCTTTGACAGGGTTCTACATCGTACTGAACAAAAGTTCAGGACAATTCTGTACAATTTCCTTTAGGTTAGCACATGCATCCTCGGCCACTGCATCACCAAAACAACTTTTTTTAATTTTAATGAAGGAGTATAGGAACGGGTCTCGTAGAACGTACTGTAGCCTACACGAGGCTTCAGGAAAGGTCCTTTTAGAACCTGTTCTACTCACCCTTTCTGCACAAAGTCCACATTCTTCTCTGGCAGAACTTTGAGGATCTGGTTCAGCACCTGGTCTGCGCTGGTCTGGCTGGTCAACGTGACGTTGTACTGCGCCTGGATTATTTCATATGGTTACTTTACTTTATTAAAGTTTTTAAAAAGAAATCAAAAGGGTTCATTAAAAAAACATCAAATTTAATTTGATATCTAAATGCTTTCATGCTGAAAGTGAAGATGGAAAGAGAAAAAGAGAAGAGGATGGAATAGCGGCAGAGTGGCGCCGAAATCTGACCTTTATCCTGCGTGGGCCGTCCCGTAAGCCTCTCTTCTTGTTCGGGGTCAGCATGGTGATGACTTTGTCCAGACCTCTCTCCAGACTGCCAAACACTTTCCCTGCTTTACGCTTCTGCCCGCTGTCAACCTGGCAACCCGCCATGTCCAGAGAGCGGGACCTGAGTGGGACATGGGAAATGTAGTCTCGTTCAGACGGCTGACCCCCCCCCCCCCCCCCGCCTCATATGTACAGCTCATTGGCATTACAGCGGTCCTTGGAGATGGACAGACGTTTCGGTCAAGTTAAGTAAAGGAGCAAATTTACCAAAGCAGAGCAAATGACCCGAGGCTAGACTTAATAAGACTGACTGATGCTAGCTAGCAAGACATCCTTCTATTCAACGATGACAAAGGGGTGTAATGAGAAATTACCTCAATTTCTAACGCTACCTGTCAAACATGGTGGTGGTTTACCACACTGTCAGCATGACATGACAATGCGCAATATTTAACACTTAAACAGGTAAAATAGGCAATTTTAAGATCTCTGTAATATTTCATGGACATCTTTTGCAGTTTTTCATTTCCCAGGAGTCTCGAAATATCCAGAATGCGTGGGAACCCCAACTGAACCCATCTTCGATCTGAAGGAAATCCCACTTTTAAGCCCTTAAGAACTCACGAATGCCTCTACTGGCCACTCCGCGCTTCACTCTAGTGGTCGAAGTTAACGGAGGTGAGCTCTGACATTACAGCGACCATCGTTCCCGTGCTTCCAACGCTGGGAAGGGTGAAGGCTGGTGCAAAAGCCAGCAAACTGCATCGCTTAGATTCACTTCGGCTGCGAACGCAAACAGGCGTCCCACCTGCACCATCTTACCATCGAGTGATGGTGGAAGGAGGAGGGCCATCCTATGTGATGTAAATAGAGTAGTTACTCCCATCTCTAGCACGTATACCAAGACTCCCCCGGTCCAGGACGTGCACTAGCCCCCCTCCAGTCTGAAAGCTACTGTAGAGGATGAAGGCTCCCGACTCAGCGGCTCCTTTCTCCAAGAGTACCTTCTTTCTGGACTGAAGGCCAGGATCTCCAGTCCTCCCTGCTGACCGCTCTGCTGTGGCTGCTGCTCCGCTGCCCTCCGGCGGGACGATTCTACACACACACACACACACACACACACACACACACAGGCCAAACATGTGTCACTACATGCTACACGCAACAGCCAGCAGTGGGAAAAGTGACATATACACCTGTCAGTAGCACCTCGGGATTTGTCCCTCTCTTTCACTTTCTCTATCTCCCTCTCTCTCTCTCTCTCTCTCTCTCTCTCTCACACACGCGCACACACACACACACACACTCCCTAGTGAGTTCCTGTCCGTTTCAGTGCGAGAGGAGGGAGTATGTGACAGTAACGAGGTGGACACCGAATGTTGGGAAATAGAGCGGAGAGAAATCCCCAGACACACACACACACACACACACACACACACACACACACACACACACAAACACAAACACACAAACACACAAACACACGAGAGTCACTTTCTATTCAACTTTCTAATTGATCTGGGCTACTTTCATATGTGGTGTTGAAATCCGATACGCGGCAGCGCGACTCAGTCTGAACAGCCAGATCGGACTTTCTGCTGCTTGTACATCAATCATCAACATCAACGTTCATCCTAAACACACACTTCTTTTATATATATATAAAAGAAGAAAGAATATGAATAAAAAATATCTATGGAAAAAAAAAAAAATATATATATATATATATATATATATATATATATATATAATTTATTTCTAATTATAAATAAATAAATGAATACATAAATAAATAAATAAATTCTCCACAAGGGGGGGGCTAGGAAGCTAGAAAGGAAGAAAACCCACACCAGCGAATAGATAAATAGACAGACATACATACACATACATACATTTTTGGGTTAAACTCTCTGTATGAAGTGAAATTATATATGTGGATTATCTAGCTCATTACACACAGGCGAATTCAAAGTAAACTTCACTTACTTCAAAATGTACATTATTAATGAAAAAACCCTGATCTGAATTATATTAAAAAGGTAAAGGTAAAAGGTGCATGTATTTGTCATTACAGGCATTAGAGTGAAGCGGCCCTTTATTTGCTGGCTTCTCCCTATTAAAAGTTCCTTTTCCACCTTAACAAAAAAAGTAGTGCGGCTATTACATCCAGACGCCATAAAAATACAGAATTTCTCTTTGAAATGCATTTCTTAACAATATAACTTTACAATACCACCAATATCGGTACTGGTAAGTATGGTGTTAATAATCAGCCATCATATCGGCACTTTATTATTATTATTATTATTATTATAATCAACATTAGAATGGGAACACAAAACACATTTGAATGCTTATTTATGACTCACGCCACAGTATTCCACTAAATTGAGTATCACCCCCCCCACCCCGCCCCCTATTATAAAAGTATAGTTAGACACTGTATACACACACACTAGAAAACTGACCGATGACTGATTGAATTGCTGGCCATTAGCCAAAGAGGCTAATTAAATTAGACGGCAGATGTGTGCGTTTGAAAGGACGTAGTTAAACGCGTTTGAGAGCGAGCGTGGGGAACGCAACATCTCAGGAGAGCCGATATCTCACACCCCGTATTAATAACCAGTCATTTCATATTACCACTCTCGCTGATAAAACAACCTAATTGCTTTTGTTGTGCGATTTTTTTTCTTCTTCTTTCCATTTTGCAGCTTTTCTTCCTCCCCTCGTAATTGGAAAACTCCTGAGCGCCTCAAGATTAGAATGATAATTATGACAAGCGGCACAATGAGGTAAATTTCGAAAATACGATTCCTCGGCTAAATGAGATTACTGCAGAGGGAGGCTGGAGTGTGTGTGTGTGTGTGTGTGTGTGTGTAAGAGTGAGTAAGAGAAAATAGAGTTAACAGTGGTGTGACCAGCATAGAGTGTCAATGAGAGGGTCATGCAATGAAAATTAGTTAGAGAAGAGAGTAAATGAGTGCATTTTCAAAACAACTATATTTCTATAAATATTCATTTTTCATTTCAGTGATACTTTTTGGGGGGCAATTTTTGCTCATATCAATCAGACACGGAAGCAAACACCTGTAAAGTTCTCAGAATTAAAATACAGGGCTAACCACAGAGGAATTTAGTTTAAACAACTACGTAAATTCAACTCACAGCCAAAAAAGACGACTGTACCGGCTCCATAATGGTGCTCGGTGCTTGGGCCCCCGATGGTTGCCACTTTCAATGTAATCTGAGGCCACTTAAACTCTCAAAGCAGTTCAAACCAAGTCGAGAGGAACGGAGATCTCCAATCCAACGTGTGCAGGTACTTGTGAGTTGACCAGTGACTCCTCATGCTTTAGCAACACCACTAAACTAAACGCTCCCACCTTTGAACTAAAAAAGCGAGATTCAGGTCTTTGCCGCTCACCTTTTGGCGTTTCCATCATATTTATGACGTTGTTGTTGTTTATGGGCGTCGTATGAGCCGTTTTGTTCGGTCGCCCTCTCCTGCCCGCCACCGGAGTTACGGGAGCAGGGAGAGCAAAACCTCCCCCGTCCCGTCCCGGCACCACCAGATTCTCCTTGTTTTCTCTGGTGCGCTCGCGTTTCTCACTGTTGCGTGGGCGTGGCTTCCCTTGGTCGCTGGCGGGGGACTGGCCTACCTCGGCCCGCCTCTTGTCAGACGATTGACAGGGAGGTTTCTGAAAGTATGATAAAAGCGTGAGCGTGATGAACTTCAGTGATTTTAACATGAAAACTCTGGCAAGTTCAACAGCTATACAAAATCAAGCAGTGCTTGGACCCCAGTGATTGCCACTTGCAATGTAATCAGACGCTCAGCTCTCTCAGCAGACCACACTGCATGAAAATCAACGAGCGTCAGAACAAAAGAAATATTAGTCACCTGTCGTGTTGCTACAAGTGTTCATTCACAGACATGAACCTTCATCACTTGCCATGAGAAAGCTTTTGTGTACATTATCTTGGGGCTGATTGGCCAATAAAATAGCACAACACCCAGCGGTGGGGCGAATAGTGGCTCTAGCTGCTGAGGTGCAAAATTAGAGTCATCATCAAATTGGCAGAATTCCCATTTCAAGGAATTTCATATAAAATTTCATCATTTTTAGGGCCCTGGGTGGTCCAGCGGACTGAGGCGCCATCACTGTGACCAGAGGATCGCTGGTTCGAATCTTGATCATGCTGCTAGCTATCGGCAGCCGGGGCCTTGGCACCCATGTCACTCTAGTGCGGCGCTGGCCGTCACTGTTGCCTGGTGACGTCACATCGGTGGCAGTTAGAAAAGAAGAAGAGGTGTAGCTCACCTTTACTAGTGTCGGGGGCGTTGTTAATCAGGGTAACAAAAAGGGATGGAGGGAGGGATGGAGGGAGAGACAGATAATGGGAGTCAGTTTCCTAACCGTGCAAGGCGTGTACGTGGTCTGTGCGTTCCTGGGCACTAGGGGGATCCAAGCGTTGTCATCGTCGTAGCAATCTGCAGGGAAAATCATGGAGCCCCGCAGCCCACCATCATCCACGTCCTCATCTTCATAGTCATTAAAATGCAGCCTCCTCAACTGTGAACACACAGCACTTGAAAATCAGTGAGCGGTAAACTACTGAAAGCGGTGGATCGCTGATGTCTGGCTGTTGTGAACCTGTGCTGACGAACCAACACGATTCCTCAGCAAGACGAGCTGACGATACAACGAGGCCGTACGCCTAAACGCCAGCGAGCAGGAACAGCGCTGCAAGGCCGAGCTTCGCCGAGCCGAGGAGGGTTTTTTTTTTTTTGGCAGGTTTGCAAAAACATCATATTAAAAGTAAACAGATTTTTTTTTTTATTATAAATAAAAGATCAATATTTGATTTAACATCAGTGACCGTGCCACCTTTGGAATGACGCCAAAGACCACACACACCCTTGTTTTGATGTCAGCGTTCAGATCACTCGGGGGTTTCAATATGTGCTTTCAACAAACTTTGGGTAAACGTAGCTTTAATACTCCGCTTCATTAGAGTATTAGCAAATATCAGTCTAATGCTAATAAAACCATGAAATTATATATATATATTTATATAAAAAAAATCTGAATTGTTTTAAAACAAAGCAAGACGTCCTTAAACATAGCAATTCTGATCTGTAGCCCTTCAGGGGAAAAGTGCAGAGAATTAAAGAATAATAAATAAAAGTAATTATTAATTATTATTTATTTTTCTTAATAATCAAACAATCAAACATTATAAATTTAGCAAAACGTAAAAATGTGTATTCTATTAGTTATCTTATATGTAACATTTCATCCTTTTCGGACAGATACTTCAATATTCAAATTGGTTCTGGACTATGCAGCATTTTTATAGGAGATTTTATACAGTTATATTTTGTGGCCACAACAAATATAACATGTTTAAATTGTATAAATTTAAATTGACTTATTATACTTTCTTTCCTAAACTACAACAATCCCCCAATTCCACCCCCCCCCCCCCCCAACCTACGGGTAATAATAAGTAGTAATATCTGCATACTGGCAGAGGCATGCGGGCCACTGGCTCTGAAATGCCACGTAGTGCTTGGACCCTGATGATTGCCACTTGTGATGTAATTTGAAGATGGACACTAAACTCGGTTGGGTGACAGTTAATGGGGTGATGTTACCTGTATATCTTGCAGAGGAGAACAGCTGGGGTCTTGTTGTGTTGGCATCTCCACTCTGAGCCGCACCGGCCTGCCGCGCTGCTTCTTAGCCAGCAGTAACAGATACGTAGCTGTGGTCTGGTCGTACTTCCACTAGGCAAACACACACAGTTCATTCCTTCACATGCATGTTAGACACCAGGGGTACGTCTGATCTAGCGCACTAATCTAATATCTAGTAACTGGTAACTTAAATAAAAAAAAATAACAGCAAAATGACTCCCTGGTAATTGCTGAGCGGTTGCTGGAGGAGGTAAGTGTACTGGGGAGCAGTTTAAACTGGACTGCCCACAGGTTGAGCTTTGGTTCGTCAGCATGAGCTGCTTAGTTATACTCTACTGCCACCCAGTGGTCTACCATATTAATTAACTACTACCATATCAATCAACTGCTTAAACTACACCCCTCCCACAGTCCAAACTGATTGTTTTTGTATGTTTAAATTAATAATTTTTTTATATTTATTTATTTATAAGGCTACATGACACCAACAATAGCCTTTCATGTAAGCCAATCAATTTTGAGTTAATTCAGACAACTGACACTTATGTTATAATGTGGCAAGGTGTGGTGTAGCATTATAAACAAGCACCTTTTGGGATTATTATTTTTCATTTTATTTTAGACGCAAAAAAAAAAAAAAAGAAAGAAAAAAAAAAAAAAAAAAAAAAAAAAAAAAGACACCAAAACTATGAAAAGATGAAAAATGACCAGCCAGACCAATCAGAAATACTGGCCTTTTACCAAATATGCCACATATAGCAATTACACTACACACACACACACACTTATTATTTTATGTCTTGCATTTAAAACCTTCAAAGTCATCAACTAGACAAGTTTTTGCTACTATTTAGAAACAGTATATTTATTATTTACACATTTATATTTACTTTATGTTTAATCATGGCATCAACATGTCTCTAATTTAAACGTCATCAACTACATCACTACAGTGAAAACTGTTCTGTGCATGCGATTGTACCTCCGACACGAGCTGGATGGTGCTTTGTTTGGACCGCTTAAAGGCCACAGCCATCTCAGTGATGCAGTCCTCATCTATATGACCCAACTGAAACACAAACACACACACATTAAGAATTAATAGAATTTCTTTGCAGGCTTTACTGAAATACAAAAGGCTACAGATTTCTTCTGCAACTATTTGATAAAAGGGGGAAAAAAAAAAGCAAACAAAAAACACAACAGGTCCCGTTATAAAAACAGACATATTTGAACCAAATAATAATAATAATAATAATAATAATTAAAATCCTTTACTAGAAACAAGGTCTTACAATTTATTATTTCTCTTATTATTACACAAAAAGAAACCCACTACAAATAACTGGACATGAAATACACCTACAGAGGAGTGTTTAGGGCATTTTTAAAACTTTCACGTTATTTCAGAGAGAGTCAGAGAGTTCAGTACGCATGTGGTACAGAGTGGAGGTCTGAACTTCTGTCAAAATCAACAAAAAGAAAAAAAAAAAAAAACAATTGTTTACTTCCTCAAAATAAAAAGCAATCGAAGCACAGTTCTGAAGAAATAGTGTGAAAAAAACATAATCAATTATCTGTCTTCCCCCTAAAAGGAGACAAGAATCAGTCCTAGTGTTAAAAAAATAAAATAAAATAAATAAAAACACATTTATATGACCCATTTTTAAAACAATATGAAGACTTCAAAAAAAAAGATATAAATTACAGGTGACTTTCAGGTGCTGGTGAGCATTGGTGCTCCCAAAGTTTACATAAAACAAATGCATTACAAAGACACGCAGTGTTATTAATGTGAAGCACCAAAAAGCTAGAACTGCACTAATTACCGCCCTCTTGGGGAGAATCTTCAGCCATCTAAAACAAACAACAACAACCACCAGCAAAAGGTGCAAGCTCCATTTACTGCAATTATATCATCATAACCAACCTATAATCACTAAAATACTGCTGAACCCAAAACCCAATATCACGATATATCAGCATATGCGCTATACTGCCTAACGCTACTAAAGCTCCTTATTACAAAAGCCATATTCAACTTCAATAGCGAATGCTAACGGGCTAACAGACACGATCAATAATAAGCGTATGAAAGGTCAGTGGCAATCAATAAAGGGCTCCAGCAATGACGCTCTCACTCATTCAACGGCGTGATGCATCATCACTACTGAGCTCCATTATTAAATCAATACAGCTCATAAGAAATGGAAGCTTTATTAAAGCCTAAAGAACTTCAAGAGTAACGCAGACGACCACAACTCTCAACCGTGAATTAATTTAACCTGAAAGATTAAGAAGGGTCACTGCATTCCTGCAGCGTCAATCAATTCTGACTGCTAGCCTAGCCGCTAATGTATAGGCTGACGAACGCAACCAAGCTTTAGCATCTCAAATGGCCCGCCTCTTAAAATCCACCCGAAAAGCAAGTGCTTGATGACCCGAACTGTACTTCTATTAGTTTGTAGGGATGTCCTGCTCCCGTTATTTTGCCCCGCCAGATCCAATCAGAGACCCTTAATGCTGTTCATCAGCTGATAACGATCCCCTCTTTATTTGGGATCTGATGATCTGCTGATTGACAGTGATGTCCAGTGTGTGTATTACCGGGCGAGTGCTGTGCCACTCCACGGGACTGCTGTAGCCTTTCATCACCCACGCATGATCCAGCAGCTGTCTCACTGTTAAACGTCTCTTTGGCTCCACCTGTAGGACACACATGGGAACTGCAATTAAAAATACATGCAAAAACTACCCACAGTTTCTCAAAGACGAAAAAAATAAAAAAAAGAACACCACTTCTCATCATCACCTCCTCAAACATACCTGCATCATCTGGTTGAGCAGCAGTATACTGCCAGGAGACAGCCAGTGGGGGTTGTCGTAATGGCCTTTCTGCACACAAGCACAAACAAACGAGGCAATGCTAGCGATGAAAGCTCCCAAACCAGTCAAGTGACGTCAAGTCAGCTGAGCACCAAAACCTACCGTGATTTTTCTGTACAGGACCATGCAGTTATCGTCATCGAACGGGAGGTAGCCACATAACAGTGCGAACAGCAGCACGCCCATACTCCAAACATCTGCCTGGAACACACCCAATAAACAATGGCAATGCAGGTCAGTGGAAGGTTACACCCAACAGAGTCAGGATAGCGTAGAACACCGATAACACGCCAACCGTCTCACCTCAGAACCTATATACGACTTGCCCTGGATGAGTTCTGGAGCTGCATAGGCTGGGCTTCCACAGCAGGTCATCAGCTCATAACCCAGACCACCCTACAACACACACACATACACAAACACATGCAACATGCTCAAATCCCAAATCTCAAGAGCGCCTACACCTAACGGCTTTCCATTCTCTTCCCAAGCCTCCATTCTTCTACAAAAGAGCACTGATGGCATCCCTGAAATTACAGTATTACTCCTTACTACTATAGTATAGGAGAAAAGGTCAAGACTTAAGGATGAATACAAACCTTTGGTTTGGCACAAAGACCGAAGTCTATCAGCTTCAGGTTGTGATCCTCATCAATCAGCAAGTTTTCCTAAGAGTAACGATACACACAGCCAGGTTATACGCAATACGGAGATCCCCTGAGCTATCCATGCTGCACCCACAAACACCATCATTGTTCGGTTTGGACAGAACGATCAATATATTGATCAGAAACGCCTCATTTCAACACCTAGGAAGCGTAATACAACCCTGTCGAGAAGCTGGCAAGGATCAATTAGCTTTAAAAGCCTGCTCTGATCTATTTGGCTTGAACATTAACTTTCTTGAGCGGGACTGCGAGAGAGATGTGAACTCAAGGTGAAGTAAACGGTAGTTAGCTAGTGGAGAATGAGCTCTCAATCACTTTACAGAAAGGTTTATGGGGTTATGATGGGGATGATTTTCCATTTTCTTTACTTGCCAAAACAGGTCCTTTCCATTCAAAATAACTGAGGAAAGAGCTCTGTCTGCAAAATCCTGCAGCATTTGCCACAAATATATACATTAGGGGTGCAAAAATATCACAGTATATTGATGGTAATCACATTATATGGAATTTCACAAATTGTCTAGTTTTTCTGTTGAACAAAAGACAAAATGTAAAAAATAAATAAATAAATAAATAAATAAATAAAAATTGGAACTGTGTCTCCAAAAAAGTTATCTATAGGATTTTTATTATGGATTAATCAGATTAATTACCCCATTACTCGAGCAATGGTTTTTACACTCTAAAAAATGGTAAGAAATTGGTGGGATTCTCTGTTCGCTTGCCCTTTCTCCCCAGTACTGGTATTAAGCAAATGTACATCTGTCCAATAACCCTCAATTTTTGTACAATGGTATACCTTACAACGGTATATCGCTGCAACCCTAGTATGTGTAGGTCCATTAAAGCCCATCGAGCTTCTACTACGGCTCAGCTCGCCATCCTTTAAGATCTACGGAAAACAAGCGTCCAGGCTTTTTTTTTTTTACTTCCATAGGGAGTCGCTCGCTGTCTTCAAAACACAGACTGAAGACCCTCCTCTTTCAAGAGTACTTAGTGTGCAGTGTAGCGTCTGCTGGGTATTGTGGTATTGTAGTAGCTTAGAGGGATCTTTTGGATTCTAGCCGATACAAACTAGCTAAGGGTATTTTCTGAGTGAACAGTGAAGCGCTAAATGCTAAATGCTGTAAAGGTAAAGCAGAGCTCTTTGGCTGGTTGACGTACTGGCTTTAGGTCACGGTGGGCGTATCCCTGGCTGTGGACGTAGGCCAGAGCTGAAACGATCTGGCGGAAGAACACCCGAGTCTCCTCCTCAGACAGTCGGTCTTTAGCTACGATATAATCAAACAGCTCTCCTCCGGGACAGTACTGCAACAGAAACAGAGCGGACAAGTAAATCTATGGACTACGACAACACTAATCAACGATGTGACGTGGCTAAAGACTAACGCTAATGACCAAAATATATGCGGCCATGCAAAAAACTCATATCGGTATAAATACCACCTTCACAGGAGGAGGGGTTCCATGCATTTTGGAGCGTTTCTATTGGTCCATTCATCAAGAAATTCTGATACAATGTAAAGAACAATGGCCAGAGTGGTCTTTGCGCGAAAGCAACGATGTAAGAAAGTCTAGACGTCCAGCTGTGAGGGTGTATGAGTCTACCTCGAGCACCATGTAGATCTTGTTGGACGTCTCGATGACGTGGTAAAGGCGGCACACGTGCTGATGGCTGAGGTTCTTCATGGCTTCGATCTCAGTCTTCACGCGAGGCAGGTCATCCTACAAAGAGCAAGGACCGTAAATAATTGGCCAATTTCTGATACTGGTGTTTATCCAAGAAGGAGAATTCCACAAAAACACAATTTTTTTAATATATATATATATATATATATATATATATATATATATAAGAATGGGAATATTTTATATAAGCCCTGGACATAACAAATTAGTGCCGCTGCATACTTAAGGTGGAAGTAATTTTAGGTTCCAGCAGATGGCGTTGCACAAAGATGCCTGGGCTCAGGTTTCACGGCTTGTGAATGAAAATCCCTAAAGTCCGATCATCCTCAAGCAAAGCCATCTGCAGGAGCCTGAAGTTCCCACCACCTTAAAACACGAAAGGTGACTAATTTGTGGTCCGGGGAGACCACCAGAGCCGGCGAGTAACAACAGCTGACTGGGGTGTGATTCCCCACCCAGTCTATAACACCAGACTATATCAATAAGAGCCCTTCAGCAAGACTTCAATTGATGCTATTGACTGAATGATTTTGTATATTAATGCCCACAGAGCTCATTGGCTGTCTTGGGAAAGGGGTGGGACAGGGGGTATGGCCAAATGCAGAGAGTAAACCACTAAAACTCCCTGTAAGAGTACTAAGCCACTAAGACAACGCTAACTTGTTAGATGTTATTTAGATGACCTAAGAAGTTAGCTAGAGCCTCTTGGCACAGACTAAGGCCCAGTTCCCCCACTGAGAGTCTGCCTCCAACTCACCCCAAGGTCTTTCTTCTCCATGATCTTGATGGCCACTTTCTCGCCGGTCAGAATGTGCCTGCCCAGCTTGACTTTAGCAAAACCACCTGCGGGGGTTCAAGCGGACAAACGGGTTCCCGTCAAAAGAAACCCAATACCTTCCCTTTGTCTCACACGCATTCGTACAACAGGAGCTCAGATCGTTTACCTGAGCCAATGGTTTCGTAAACTTCATAGTACTTGAGCAGCTCGGAGGCGTTGTCCACAGGCATGTTCGCAAACAGTTTCCACCTGCAAGACACGAGAGAGCGCTCAACACATGCTCAGGCATTCGGGATCTAGATCAGAGCCTGACTGATGGGTCTACTGAGAATACTCTGAGGACAGGAGGCGGGTCCAACAGATTTGCCTGTATCAGTGTAAGGATGATGCCACGAGATCACCAAAACTCTAGAAAAAAAAAGACAACTAATAGAAACCATGGGCGAAAAATGAGTGGTAGCTTCGTCCCCAGAGCTACTGGCCCTGGGGTGGTCCGGCAGAATAAGGTGCAGTCGTTGTCACGCTATGACCAGAAGATCGCTTATTCGAGTCCCGGTCATGCTGCTAGCCATCAGCAGCCAGAGCCTGAGAGAGCACAATTGGCGCCTCCCTCTCGCTCTCTCTCCACTCTGTCCGTCTCTCTCTCTCCAGTCTCTCGTCTGCCTGCCTGCCTGTCTGTCTCTCTCTCTCTCTAGTCTGCCTGTGTGTGTGTGTGTGTGTGTGTGTCTCTCTCTCTCTCTCTCTCTCTCTCTCTCTCGTCTGCCTGCCTGTCTCTCTCTCCAGTCTATCTGTCTCTCTCTCTCTCTCTCTCTAGTCAGTCTGCCTGTCTGTCTGTCTCTCTCCAGTCTGTGTCTGTCTGTCTCTCTCACTCCAGTCTGTGTCTGTCTGTGTCTCTCTCTCTCTCTCTCCAGTCTGTCTGCCTGTCTCTCTCTCCAGTCTATCTGTCTCTCTCTCTCTCTCTCTCTCTAGTCAGTCTGCCTGTCTGTCTCTCTCTCTCCAGTCTGTGTCTGTCTGTCTCTCACTCCAGTCTGTGTCTGTCTGTCTGTGTCTCTCTCTCTCTCTCTCTCTCTCCAGTCTATCTGTCTGCCTCTCTCTCTCTCTCTCCAGTCTGTCTGTCTGTGTCTCTCTCTCTCTCTCTCCAGTCTGTCTGCCTGTCTCTCTCTCCAGTCTATCTGTCTCTCTCTCTCTCTCTCTCTCTCTAGTCAGTCTGCCTGTCTGTCTGTCTCTCTCTCTCCAGTCTGTGTCTGTCTGTCTCTCTCTCTCCAGTCTGTCTGTCTGTCTGTCTGTCTGTCTGTCTGTCTGTCTCTCTCTCTCTCTCTCTCTCCAGTCTGTCTGTCTGCCTCTCTCTCTCTCTCTCTCTCCAGTCTGTCTGTCTGCCTCTCTCTCTCTCTCTCTCTCTCTCTCTCCAGTCTGTCTGTCTGCCTCTCTCTCTCTCTCTCTCTCCAGTCTGTCTGTCTGCCTCTCTCTCTCTCTCTCTCTCTCTCTGTACGGGCTGGGTAACAAAATTAATTAATAATTAATAAAAAATAAATAAATAAAAGTATAACACACAACAAGCTTTACATCCCAGTATCCAGTGCTGATGATGCTCCACCACCCGAATACCACCAGCTCAGTGATGGTCCCCATCAGTGACGGAGGGGGTGGCCGGCTGAATAGGTGCTTGCTTACAAACCGTGCAGAGAAACTAAAGGACTATGCAAAGAACATGAACAGCCTTTTATAAACACATGTGTGCACTGGATGGAGCACCAGAGTCCCACTGCTCCACAGCTCAATGCTGGGGGGGGGGGGGGCCTCATACCCCTCTAGCCCACACCGGGCCTGGCCTGGCCTGGCATTAGGCAGCACAGTGCCAATATCTGCTCCAGAGGGTCAGGCTATTCTATTGGCAATACTTCTCTCTACAGGGTCTAGATAAGGTAGATAGGCCTGCACCCATTCGAAGAGAATTGTGGGTGTCCATAAATATTTGGACACACCATAGCACTATATTATCATCTACACAGAAGTCTGCTCGCAATCAAAATGGCAGAAACTCCAGCTAACTCATGTTTGATACAGGTGAGTAATTCCTATATTAATAAAATACTTAGTAAATGTTTTTTTTAAGCAGATCAGAGCGATCGTGGATCTCCAGCTACTCGGAGCTGAAACCCGCACCGGACCGAGATCAGCTACCCACCGCCAGCGCCACTCACCGCTCGTCTCCGCGATCAGCAGCTGGTCAGAGTTTCTGACCGGTTATCCTCACTTTCTCGGAAGGTAAAGCAGTAAAGGGAGCTCCCATCAAACACACACACACACACACACACACAGCCCGTCCAGCTCAGCCGCTGAGCAGATTTTGAATTTCCCACTTGACGCGTCAGACTTCCGGCTTCCTTCCAAAACAAAAGTCCTGCGACTTTCACAGCGGCCTCTTCTTATTCGTCTTACTGTATTTTTTTATTTTATTTTTTGCACTTACAATAAAATAATAATAATAAAAAACTTTAAAAATATGTAATACGATGTATAATATATTTATAATATAAATAACTAAATAATACAAATGTTTATAACAAATAAATCGTAATATTTGTATTCTATAATCATATATACAATGTTTCATTAAATCGTTCAAATAAATCTAATTATTTTTCAGATTTTGCAGCGTTTTATGACTTTTATTGTGAACCCAATTATCCTTTTTGGCAAATCCAAGCCTGAGCCTGGCCAGCTCGAGCTGGTCAAGCTGGTTGACCAGTTTAAGATCTTGACCAACAGAAGGGGAATGGACTTTTTGACTGGATGAGCAGCTTTTCCACCACCTTGACCATCTAAAAAAACAGCTACCAGCAATAAGCTGGTCTGGAGCATCAGCAGGGTTCAGATTTTCTGAGGCAAATAAAAAGAATTTATTGAGCCACTTAAAAGGCTTACCAATAAAAAGCCATCATAGGTCTGCTATAAAATGAGGGATTTAAGTTGGATACATTTTTTTTTTGTTTATAATACAGGCCAGTATTATGTTACTGGCCTGGGTGCAGACACTGGTATAATGAGGGGCGAGGGGGTAAAACTAGGTCCAGCCTCACAAGATTCAAAATGAAACCTGGACCAGTCATTCGTAATGAAATATGGAGCTGTACATAATTTCCTACTCAATTCAGTCATTTGCTTAAGGGACACATTTCTCCTCATTTGCACTAGCTACCCTTTACTCCACCTTGAGTTTACATCCCTCATAGCATTAATCCACAAGGCTTCATACTTGGCAAGCACCCTTGGCTAAATTTGGGGGTTAGCAGAACACTGCAGATACCCAAGGTCATTTTTAGTCTCTGGTTTTGGCTGGCCAGAGCGGCTCTGAAGTGTCTAGAACATTAGCACCCAGTCACAAATCTGAAGGCCTTCAGTTGGGCCATGACTGACCTACAAGTTCTCAGAGGCCAGATAACACCATATCTGAGAGCCTCAAGAACATAAATTTAATTCCTAGCCCACAGAAGAACTGCAGAGACCCTGAAACCTCATGGCCATGTAAAAAGCACAAAGGACAAGATCTCACAGGTGCAAGAGCTTTATTTCACCAAGTTCAGTAAGAGGGCATGGACCACCAGTCCCATATTCAGATCCCGTCACAAGGCTGGACAGCCTAGGTCTTGCTCATAGTAGGCCTCCGTCAAACTTCGACGCCACCCTTTTAAAAACAGTCGGCACGGCTGGCTTGGAGCAGCCATGGCGTCGATGAGAAAAGCGGTCCAGAAGCCCCGTTTCGTCCTTGGTGATGAACAGGTGCAGGCCATCTACGACTCTCCTTGCTTCTCCTGTTCAATTGCTAAGTGGAAAAGAGAAAAACTGTCATTTTCCAAGTCAGCCACAGATTAAGGGTCCATATACAATGAGAAAAAGCTACATAAGCCCATTGCTAGCCACCAAACTCATCAAGGTCTTGGAACACCAACCCTTTCCAGATCATGGTGGGCCTCAAAGCTGGTCAGAACATCTACAGCACCCTATTTACACCCCAAAACCTGAGCAAACCTTCACCTGTACATTTGCAATGTCAGAAAACTAGCAGTAGAGCTAAAGAACTGTGTACAACTAGGCCTCCTCACCCTTTAAGCTGATAATAGCCTAGGTTAACCCCAAAGCACTCTAGTCAAAGCTAACGAGCATGGCGACTCACTCTCTTTGGTAGGTAGAGTATTCTTCTCCTGAGTCTCAGTCTTCTTCAGCTTGCTCTTATCGAAGTGGGAGATCTCACTGATGTCAGGCTTGTCAGCCATAGCGAAGGAGGCTAGGGTTTCTGGAGGAGATCACAACAAGAGACCTGATTACCAAACACCCAACGATGGAAAGAGCTCTGGAAAACCCTAAAAAAAAGGCCACAAACCACTTACATGCTGGAACTGAACACAGACTTGACCTCAGTTTCCACTGCTTACTGTGCTAAAAGCCAGCACCAAACTCCAAGACCAAACCCCCTGGCTAATGCTTATTTAAATCTAAACAGTGCCCAGCCTCAGGCCTGCATCATCCAATCAGAAGCGCTCGGCTAAATTAGTGCGGCAGGCCTTGTAAACTCATTAAGGCGGTGTTTCAGGTGGGGCTTGTTGACCTGGCGCGTGCTTTTCAGCAGTCCATTGCTTGAATGGGTGCTACAAGAGCCCCATGAGGCCAACAGTGGGCCTCAGATCTCTAGAGTAGACTAGGTCCAGGAAAAATAGAGAAACCACAACTGCATGTGGTGGCAACAGTGATGGGCTTTGGTGGGATGGATACTGGTGGGATTCGGTGTCGTTTAGGCCGAAAACTGCATGAACACAACACCACAACCCTCAGTAGCTCATAGTTGTTCTCCTAGAAGTAAGCATGTATGAGATGTTGACCCTCGTATAAGTCCAGGCCTAGCAGGTCGCTGGATCTCAGATGGTCTCAGAGTTGGACTTTGATGGTCAAGATAGGTC
>NC_132901.1:3457666-3480166 GCF_030463535.1 Salminus brasiliensis
TTATGTATTTCATTATTTATATTTATGTTTACATATACACATTATACAATTTACACATACATCATTTATACATACAATTTATGTTTCCAACAGTGTCCCTATATATATATATTAGACATATATATCACATATATATATATATATATATATATATATATATATATATATATATATATATATATATATATTAGAGCTGTGCAATATGGCAATATTTTATTGTATCATGATACATTTTGTTATTGAGATAAACAATATGTTTTTCTAAGCATATTGAGGATAATGTTAGTGCTTAATAAACACCAATAATTAGACTGGTAATAATTAGACTGTTTAACTAGATGAAACTATATTTCTGTATGAACTATTTGAAACTATAACTATATTTACTATATGTAATACATTTATATATATATATATATATATATATTTCTATATGAACTATAACTATATTTACTATATGTAATACATTTATATATATATATATATATATATATATATATTTCTATATGAACTATAACTATATTTACTATATGTAATACATTTATATATATATATATATATATATATATATATATATATATATATATTTCTATATGAACTATAACTATATTTACTATATGTAATACATTTATATATATATTTCTATATGAACTATAACTATATTTACTATATGTAATACATATATATATATATATATATATATATATATATATATATATATATGAACTATAACTATATTTACTATATGTAATACATTTATATATATATATATTTCTATATGAACTATATGAAACTATAACTATATTTACTATATGTAATACATATATATATATATATTTCTATATGAACTATATGAAACTATAACTATATTTACTATATGTAATACATTTATATATATATATATATATATATATATATATATATATATATATATGCTGTTAAGTTCTTTGAGGAACCTTTAGGAGGTTTCATTTTTTGTATGAAAAATGATGTATATTTTTATTTATATAATAAATTTATTATATTTTATATAATAAATAATTAATGTAATTAATTACATTCTTTTAGAATATATAATTATATTTATTTTATGTAAACAATATTAAATATGTTAAACAGTCTCAAAAATGCCACCGATTTTGACGCATATCTGCCTATTCAGGCTATAGCAGCTCCACCCCTCATGCTGAAGTTATAAAGAGTGTTTCAGCCTGGACTTAAGCCAATCAGAACAGAGGATATTTACATACATCAGCCTTAATAATTCGGAAATGTAGGATGTGGGAATTTTCTGGAATTTTAGAAAGCTGTCTTGACCATGAGGGGGTTGTTTTCTTCCCTTTTCTTTGCCTGGCTGGAGTCTGGCCTTCACTGGCCTTCACTGGCCTTCACCTGGACTCTGTCTGCCCTTTGATAATTCCCATGTTATTTTTAACTCACACGTAATCGGAGCAGGTGCTGTTCTTCAGGAAAGATCAATGAACTGATTCATCCCAGGATCAGCTTTGATAGCATTAGCCATCAGCTTTGAGCGCCCACCGATTCAGAGGCTTCAATGGGCCGAGGCTGGTAGGAAAACGACAGCCAGCGTGACTGGTGGGACGTTTAGAAGTCTGCTAATGCGCTTTAAAGCTCTCATAATGAATCAGCGCCGCTCAAATGAGCCAGAATCAAAACTAGTCTGGGTGGAGATGCACCCCTTTGATTCAGAACGAGGGCTAGCCGCTAATTCCTACGCCAAACTGGTTTGGGTTCAGCTTGCACCCCCAAAAAAGCCTCTATTATTATTATTATTCTCACAGCACTGGAGCTACGAAGCTAGCTAATGTAGCTAGCTAATGTAGCTAGCAAGTCCAAATCTAATTAGCATAGCATAAACTGGCTAAATCATCACACGCTAACCTCACAAGCGCTAAACGACTTGCTAATGTGGTTTCTAGCGCTGTATTTTACACTGGTTTTAGTAGGGGTCAAGCTAGCTAGCTAATCTTCAGTCAAAACCAGGCCTTTTGCCACAGTAATATGGGAGTTGTTTTGGTTAGACTTGCAATAAAACCCCCAATAAATGACTTTTAAACCGGTTGTGGTAAACAATGCTACGCTAAGACAGTGCTAACAGTGCTAACCTGAGGCATAAAAAGTGGGATATTTGGGTTATTTTGGTTGGCTTTACCATAAAATGCCTGTAAAGGATTGTCTATTAACAAGAGTTGACACTTTTGCCGGAGTAACTGTCTCTACCATCCAGGGAAGAAGGCTTTCTACTAGAGTTTGGAGGAGCATTGCTGTGAGGATTTGATTGCATTCAGCAAAGCTCTAGTGAGGTCAGAGCAGGTCTGTTAGGGCGGGGGTGATTTACACATGCGGTCTGAATGATGCTAATCTGTGCCGCCCTGTTCTCCTCACTGTCTATTAGCTACGCTAGCTCCTCGTATCTCCTGCACTACACTGAAGAACCCAACTTCAGACGGGCCAAACGTTCAAGTGTGTGTGTGTGTGTGTGTGTAGATATGATTTCTATCCTTGTGTAAAGGACAGTTTTTTTCAACTCGCGCCATTTAATCACCCAGATGTCATAAATGTGCTATATGGCACGTTGCGCTCCCCCTAAAAAAAACCACACACACACTCACCCCCCCCCCCCCTCCACCCGCTGAATTATTAAGCCGGGCCCACGCTCATTTGCATAAGTAGGCCCGCCCCTGTCCTGATTGAAATACAAATGTATGTATATATGCATGTGACATAGCGACAGAGCGGCACTTTATTAGAAGATGATTTAATATGCTGTGTGTGTGTGTGTGTGTGTGTGTGTGTGTGTGTGTGTTTGGGGGGGTCATATTAATATTTCTGACTCAATCTCTCTTTTTTCTTCGTTCTCTAAATTCTCTATTGCCTCTCTCTCTCTCTCTCTCTCTCTCTCTCTCTCCCCTTTCTCTCTTTCTCTCCTCTCTCTCTCTCTCTCTCCCCTTTCTCTCTTTCTCTCCTCTCTCTCTCTCTCTCTCCCCCTTTATTTCTTTCTCTCTCACTCGTTCTTTTTCCCTTCCACGCTCTCTCTCCCCTACTTTCTCTTTTTCTCTCTCTCCCATTCTCTCTCTCTCTCTCTCTCCCCCACTTTCTCTTTTTCTCTCTCTCCCATTCTCTCTCTCTCTCTCCCCCTTTCTTTTTCTCTCTCTCCCCCACTTTCTCTTTTTCTCTCTCTCCCCCTTTCTTTCTCTCTCTCTCTCCCCCACTTTCTCTTTTTCTCTCTCCCCCCCACTTTCTCTCTCTCTCACTCTCTCTCTCTCTCGCTCCCTTGCCCCCCCCCCCTGTAATGATAGATGTGTAGTGTAGTTAAAACGCATGCAAATGAGACAGCTGGCATCACACACACCATGTGACCTGTCAAGGTGGGGGTGGGTTCAAAGACACACTGCAGTGGGGAACCCTCCACACACACACACACACACACACACACAGCATCACTCATTTCCTGGAATAATCCTTTTTATGTCTTCTTCACCTCTCTCTCTCTCTCTCTCTCTCTCTCTCTCTCTCTCTCTCACCCTGTCATTTCAGCTGATAGCTGGGGTTCAGTGTGGAGCTGGTTGGAGCTGTACTGGCACCTCTTGTATTTAACACTGCACTAATACTGGGTGGGGCCTCCCCTCCCATCACACCACCTCCACCAGCCTGGACTGTTGACACAAGGCAGGTCGGGTCCATGGATTCCAGCTGTTGGTGCCAAATTCTGACCCTGCCATCAGACCAGGCTCCGGCTCTCCAGGCTTCAGCTGTCCAGTGCCGGCGAGCCTGTGCCGAGCCACTGCAGCCTAAGCTTTCTGGTCTTGACTGACAGAAGCAGAACCTGATGTACAGTGGTCTTCTGCTTGTTGTGGCCCACCCTCTTCAAGGTTGGAGGTGGTGGTGGTGGTGGTGTGCATTCTGAAACTGCTGGCCTGCTTCTGCATGATCTAATACACCGTACTGCTCTCTCTCTCTCTCTCTCTCTCTGTCTCTCTCTCTCTCTATCGCACTCACTCTCTGAATACAAAAGAGCTGAAGGTCAGAGTGGTGAGATCTAATGCTGGGGTCTTTTTTGAATATCACACAGAAGCATGCACACAGATACCCCTCTTGAAGTGTGTATGTGTGTGTGTGTGTGTGTGTGTGTGTGAGTGTGTGTGAGTATGTGTATGAGACAAGAAGACCAGCAGCAGGTATCCAGCAGGAAGTCTGCCAGAGTGGAGCTGCCAACTCACATGAATACACACACACACACACACATACATGCACACACACATTCCAACAGACTCCATTGGCATTGTGAAGATTCTCTCCTGCCAATATGTGCTCGCTCGCTCTCGCTCTCTCTCTCCAGCAGATGAGGAGAGGTTGTGCTTTCTGACCTGCCAAATTGTATCTGACATCTGTGTGTGTGTGTGTGTGTATGTGTGTGTGTGACTGTACAGTACCTTTTATTACAACACAACGAGCTCATTAAGTGTGTCACACATTTGCTCGGGGCGACATCGCGTACCCATCAGATCAGCCCACGCGGTGTGTTTAATAAATGCATGTAGGTTAAGTCTGCGGATGCGGGAGGACTGGGACCAGTACAGACCATTACATTTAATACCCTTAAACAGGACCAACAGCACATACACATCAAACACCCAGTAAAACACCCCCCCCCCAACCCCCCACCTCCCAGTCACACACATCATTCACATCACAAATCAGACTGTTCTTCTCAAATGGCCATGATGCTCAGAACTACACTCGTGTCCATAAGTATTTGGACAGAGACACACCATTGTGTAATCAGCAATGAAGCAATCGCTGTTAGCCAACTTTTAGCCCCTCCATTTTCACAGGCTCAAAAGTAATTGGACAGGCTCCAGTCAGGAACCCATGGACCAAATCACCGAAGCCAGGCCTTCACTGCAGACGCCTACTGCAGTTGCTGTTTGTTTGAGGGTCTTCATGTGGGTTGAGGTCCGGGTTGCTTCTGTGGTATGTTTTGGGCCATTTTTCACCTGTACTGTTTGGGTGGGGGAGGGGCTTCTTGTCGCTGGTTTGCTTTCACACCGACAAATTCAGTTTGAGCTGTGGAGCAATCACGCAAGTTCCCATCACCACTTTTCTGAACACGGTTATGCAAAATGGTCGGGCCTACCCAGCCAACATGCTAATGTGGGACTCGCATGGGTGGAAAATGGGCTTCCAGGTGGGTGTGGGCTCTGGGTGGGTTTGTGTATGCGGTTTTACTGGGACCCAGTGTTACAGCCCACCTTTATCTCACATGTAGTCCCATCTGGGCCCCACAAGCAGTGTACAACCCGGATGAAGCCCATGTGGAACTCCTTCCTGGTCCCATCACTGACCCTGGAGGACATCCACATGTGGATCCAGAGGACAACACTTTCTGGGTCGAAGTCGGGCTACCCGTACAGGCCCCACATGGACATGTGAGCTGGGTGGGTTCATCCTTTTACCGATTTTCCTTGTTTTCCTTGGATACAAACAGTCAAGCAGTGAAGAACCCACGTCATACTCCACATGTGGTGTAGAGACGGATAGAGACGCACCAGAGTCCGCTAAAAGTGAACCCCAGGCCACCAATTTTGGGAGGACCAGAGATCGCTTCAACTGTATGTATGTAGGATGTGGATCTATCAGTTGGAGACACTGACACTGGCAGAGCTGACTAGCTTCTGGATCCACATGAGTACCAGATCAGGCAGAATCTATGAGAGCATGGTTCAGTGAAGAGCTCCCGGGTCCTCCGTCCCCAAAAGACGCCCGTAATCTGAGTAGAAAGTAGATCCATATACACCTCAGTATTCATCCTGTTAGTAGAACATCATCAACAACCCCCAGAGAGCCAGTCCCACTGACCCATACCATAACAGTCCCTCCACCATGTTTGACAGATGATGTGGTAATAGTTTTTAAAACATGATCTCCATACTCAAGTTGACCTTGGCTTCATCTGAAGCCATCTCTCGATTGTAGACGTTGACCGTGAGGGTCTCAAGGGTCTCCTTGAGGGTGTTCTTGACTTGCTGAGATGTTTGTTATGAATGAATTGTTTGTGCATCTACTTTACTTATCTACTTCCAAGGTCTTCCAGGTGTTGCTGTGTTCGCCTTCATTTGCATTGACACCTCTTTAGACCTCATGTCCCCTCAAGTTCCCGTGAACTGCGGCCGGATGCACATTCTGCACTTGAAATGCAACTTTAACTGAATCCTCCAGACCTTTTAGCTCGTGAAATTACAAAAGAACAGGAACAGGCCAAACCTGTCCATTAAGCTGATTATCAGTCAGTTGTCCAGTTACTTTTGAGCCTGTGAAAATGGAAGTACTGTGTAAAAACAAGGCCTATTACATATTTAGGAAACCTCTTGAACCCATTAAGTCTGAACCTAATGCTCGGCAGGCTTTGTAGGCCAAACCGAAACCATCTGAAGGAACGTCCAGAGCCAAAAGCAGATCTGCTGCACTGACAGCGTTAAAATGGCTTTGACTTTATCGGCAAATATTGTGTGTACGCTCTCGCGGTCACGACTGAAGAGCTTCCAGAAAGCCAGGAGAGGGGAAATGTCATTTGGGCTGAGGGTTTATGAAATGAGTTTCATGCTGGGGATGCAGAACAGGATGAGTGAGGCTGGAGTTTGGAGCTGGAGGAGGTTCGTTGTGTGTTTGGGGACGGAGATTTTGCAGATGAAGACCAGGCTCTAGACGAAAGCTGGGTAACTCACTTTGAGGAGATGTAAATCAGGTTCTACTATTTTGAGGCATGAGGGTCTAACATTAGGAGACAGTGATCCAGCAGAGGTGGACCAGGTCCAGGCAGTTTCGGGTGGCTTGCTAACGTTTGAGGTTGGAGCTCTGAGAGATGTAGATCAGGTTCTAGCAGTTGAGGACGGATATCCAACATTTCGCAATGGGGACTAGGAGATGTAGATCAGGTTCTAGCAGTGTGTAAGTGGAGATCTTACATTAGGAGACCAGGTTACAGAAGTTGGTGTAGATGTAGACCTGGTTCTAACCTTTGAGAATAGAGAACTAACAGTCAGGGAGATAGATCTAGCAGATGTTGGGAATTGAGATCTAGGAGATGTAGACCAGGTTCTACTAGTTTGGGATGACGATCTAACATTAGAACACTGAGATCTAGGAGATGTAGACCAGGTTCTAGTAGAAGGGTGGATAACGAACTTTTGGGAATAGAGATCCAGGTGATATAGACCAGGTTCTAGCAATTTGTAAATGTAACATTAGGTGACTGTTCTCCAGGAGGTTCTAGTAGTTTGGGAATCGAGATTACCATTAGAAGACCAGGTTCTAGCAGAAGGGTGGAATACTAACTGTTGGTGATGGAGATCTAGGAGATGTATGTTAGGTTCTACTAGTTTGGGACGACAGTCTAACATTAGGAGCAGTGGTAGACCAGGTTCCAGTAGAAGGGTGGATAACAAACTTTTGGGAATGGTGATTTGGGAGATGTAGACCAGGTTCTAGCAGTTGGAGATCTAACATTAGGTGACTGTAATCCAGGAGGTTCTAGTAGTTTGGGAATGGAGATCTAACATTAGGTGACTGTAATCCAGGAGGTTCTAGCAGTTTGGCAGTGGAGATCTAACATTAGGTGACTGTAATCCAGGAGGTTCTAGTAGTTTGGGAATGGAGATCTAACATTAGGTGACTGTAATCCAGGAGGTTCTAGCAGTTTGGGAATGGAGATCTAACATTAGGTGACTGTATTCCAGGAGGTTCTAGTAGTTTGGGAAGGGAGATCTAACATAAGATGACTGTGATCCAGGAGGTTCTTGTAGTTTGGGAATGGGGATCTAACATTAGAAGACCAGGTTCTAACAGAAGGATGGAAAACTAACATTTTGGGAATGGAGATCTGGGAGATGTAGACCAGGTTCTAACAGTTTATAAATGGAGACTGTTTGAGAGAAGACTGTCGTCCAGCAGATGTATATCAGGTTCTAGTAGTTTTGGGATAGAGATCAAACATTATGAAACTCAGGTTCAGCAGATCAAGTCCAGGCAGTTGAGGGCGGACATCTAACATTTGGCAATGGAGGTCTAAGATATATACATCAGGTTCTAGCAGTTTGGGGATGTATATCTAACATTAGGTGACTTGGTTCCAGAGCAATCCAGGGATGTTGTTGAGATTGCTGCAGATGATACTGCTACAGGTCTCTTAGGAGGCAGCCGTGTTGCAGGTGCGAGACACCGGTCCTCTGTTCCCTGCATAAGGAAAAGAAAAGAGAAAGACAGATTACTTGTGGGATTTGGTACAAGCGGTTCCAGAGCAGACTGAGCTGGGTTCTCACCTCTGGGTCCGAAGTCTCTCATGTAGCAGTTCGTGCAGTAGGGCTTGTCATCATGCTGGAACAAGAACACATGGCAAGGTCTGTTGGAGACGGTTCTACACATTTCAAACCACTCTGAAATGATGGCCATGTGGAACCTGTGTCCTAAATTTGGATTATGTAGGTCTGTGTGTACCTCCGCATGTTGTCCGGGAGTAAGCTGTCTCTTACACTTGTGGCACTTCAGGCACAGGGGGTGATAATCCCGTCCTAGGGACCTCTTCTTCTCACCTAGTAAAATCGACAGTCGAGATATCAGGCAAGACCTAGCATCTCCAGGTATAAACCCGGCCTTAAATCGTAAAGCCAGCTCAGCTCTGAAACCTACTCCACCCATGAACTTTGTAGACGTTCTACAAAGACGTTCTACACAGTATGTAGAATGTGGATCAATCAGTTGGAGACCAGAGGCAGCAGTCTGAGCAGATGTTGAGGTGGTTGTAGCAACTAGGACTCAGTAACCTGGAACTTTCCAGGCCACAGGCAGAGCTGACTAACCTATGGATCCACATGAGTACCAGATCAGGCAGAATCTAGGAGAGCACGGTTTAGTAAAGTATTTGGACGCAGCCAGTACCATGGGAAACTGGGCCCTATTGGCTACATAGTGCGCTACTTTGGGGTTCCTTCATTTTGTAGCATAGTAGAATTTTCAGTGCACTGTAACAATCCCACAATGCACCGTAATATATAGCGTATATATAGCGATGTACCCTAACGGACATGGCTTGAAGAGTCGCATGCAGCTTCTCTGAGGAAGGCCGAAGTCAGAGACCGTATAAATGAGGAGACCGGATCGGTCACTGGTTCAAATATGGCGTCTGTTTATGGATGAAGTCCCGCCCTTCAAAACTAGAGCCAATCAGCTTGCTGGATTACTTCAGGAGTGGAGGAAGGTCAATAGAGAAGCTAGTTGTCTAGCACCATGGAAACCGTCTAGCTCCATGTTGTGTTGCTACAGCTCTTTTCATGAGTGTGTGTGTTGGAATTCAAACAAAGCATCTTTTCTTTGATGTCTTTGATGTCTTTTACTGATCAAAGAGTGATGAGAGCACACACACTCATCTCATTGACACCCATAGCTCACCTCCAGCTAATCTCAGATCTTTGTAAATAGCTACTTTGTCAAGCGTCTAGCAGAGCTTGAGTTCTTGGACCTCCATGTTTGGGCCAGTTGACCGGTCTGTGTTTGGGCTCCCTCTTGGGCCAGTTCTGTTCTCACGCAGCCTTGTGTAGGTCTTCCAGCGGCCAGAACTGTCCAGAACTCCGGAACTCTCAAAGCCCGGTACTGAAGCGGTCCAGGAACACTCCTCCCTGGCTTGGAGCTAGCTGTTAGCTTCCGGAGCTAGCAGACTTTGGCTTACGCTCTTTAAAAGCAGCCATGGCCGTCAGCCTCACAACTGCCAGTTTTCACTAACAGTCACTCTCAGTCTCTCTCTCTCTCTCTCTTTTACTTGAGCCAATTCCACTTCCTGCCACAAACCCAATGCTCCAGCTCACTTCCTGTGCTCGGCTGACTCATGGAGAGACGACCTGACAGCAGTTAACAGACACACACACGCACGCATACACACGTGCACACATGCACAAGCACATGTAGACTATATGTCCAAAAGTTTGTGGACACCCCTTCTAATGAATGCATTTAGCTACTTAAGGTTGTGCAGATGTGCAAATGCAAACACACACAGCTTGTCTGGTCCCTGTAGAGAAGTACTGCCAATAGAATAGAACCCTCTGGAGCAGATAAACATGAACCTATTGGCACCATGCCAATGGTATAAACCCCACCCCCCCCCCCCCCTCCCCCTGCATTGAGCTGTGGAGCAGTGGAAGAACTGTGGATCTCTAGAATGATGGATGGTGGAGCTCCATCCAGTACGTTTGGGATGAGTTGGGGTGATGATCGTCCAACATCCAACATCCTGACCTTGCTAACAGTTACTCTTGTTGCTGAATGCAATCAAATCCTCTAGTCCTCACAGCAATGCTCTTCCATAATCTAGCAGAAAGTCTTCTTCTAGAGACGGTTACTCCAACGAAAGCAGGATCGACTCTTTTTAATACCCTGGATTTCAGGTGTCCCAATACTTTTGTCCATGTAGTGGATATGTAAACCCAGGGCCAGCCTCGTTTGGCTTTAATTAGCCCACCAAAATTGGATGCCAGTGAATCAGGTAAGTGAAGAAGCCACCAAATCCAGTCTACCACACGTCTCAAAGACGTAGGCACTCTGGCTGTCCCACAGTACAGAATGTCTCCTAGAAGGTGCACCAAAAGCCAGCCTGGTGGGGCATCCTTGGATTCAACCCCCATTCTGGTTCCAAGAATCAATGAAGTTGAGCCCAAGGGTGAGTTCAATATCTACCTCTGCTAGCTATCTAATCTGCTGGTTATTTGGATATTTTGGGTATTTTAACTGCAGTGGGGACCGTCAAAGCCTTCTAGGTAATTAGAGAAGGCCGGATTTCATAATTAACGTCATTATTTTTAAGTTATGGTTACCCCAAAACATCAAACTGCGTTTATATAGTGTTCAGAAGAACATCCAGCAGAACCACATCAGAGTCAGTAAAACGGGCCAGTTCCAAAACCCCAAAACTGTTACATCACAGTCTCAACCTCTTTACATGCACGCCTCCAAAATGTACGTACACCAGCCCGCTAGCGTAAACCTTTAATGGCTAAATGCAGCGATTGTTTCAGGAGAATATGGAAGTGAGGCTAAAAAGGCTAAACGCTAATGCTAGGCTGACCAAAGAAAGGAGAAGAACCGTCCAGAGTAAGTGCTGCTGCAGGTATCCTGGAAATCAGGAGGGCTGACCGGGTGCTAGGCTAAAAGATAACCCAGCCGACCTGCAGGAATCCCTTCAGCTAGCTAACCACACACCTCATGTGGCAGCGCCCAGTAAGCTTTGGTAATAATTACAATGTCTTTGCTACAGTGCTAGGCTAGGCTAAGCTAATAAGCCAATTAAAGTATAGGTGAGATAACAGGGTGGTAAATAGGCTTGTTAAACCTCACCTCAACCAAAATCTCACTATTGATACATCAACCGACCTATTGAACAGGCCTGGGTTTCTTAAAAGCAGCTAGCTAACCACACTCTCGTTACAGTGCTAGGCTAGGCTAGGCAATGCTAGATGATGCAGTGCTCATATACGCCGTCTCTGTGACGTAAACCAGCCAATAAAAGCAGAGCTCATCATTTTTTTCCCTCCCCATGAGCCCTACGTACAAAAGAAATCAGCGTTTTTCATTCCGAGGCTAGATAACAGGGTGGTAATCAGGCTTGTAGACCTGCATGTGAGCGTTTTACACCCCCAACCAAAATCACACGCTCACTATTTAAACATCAGTCAACAACCTAGATACTCAGTAAATGCATTCTTAGGCAGCAGACGGGGTTATCCCATCCGGCCTGTAGAACAGCTCTGGTTCTCCTGAAAGCATCTCAGCACTCTTAGATGGTCGAGCGAGCTTCACACTGACCACTCTCTCTACCAGTTAACGTGATAAGATGGTTTTGGAAAACCTGGTCCAGCTTTGGTTGCGTTATCCGGCGTAACAGGGCTATGGATGCTGCCCCATCATGGGCTAATGGAAGCTACTAACATGCCAATCCTGTCTAGTCTCTTTCTAGAGAGCCCGGCCTGACCGAAGAGGTCAACTCCTGGGACAGAAAAGGTCCGGAGACCAGCTGGACTCACCGAAGTAGACGGGCTTTCCGCAAACGGGGCAGTAGCTCACCATGGCTGCAGCGACGCTAGAGAGAACATGCAGGAAATTGCGCTAGCGCTCGAAAGCGCAGCTCTCTGGAGGATGTGGCAAGAAGAGGTGTGCATTGACAGGAAGCGATTTAAAAAACAGAAGACCAAAAAAAAAAACACCCAGACAATTTAAACGAAAACAGCGTCGGGCGAGTGGGACGGCGGGACGCTGGGATTGGGACTAAGACTACAGATTAGGTCGCTTCTTTGAAAAAAGGCCAAAAAACATGTCCTAGAAAGTCAAACAGTATGTACAATAAATAGACAAAAGTATTTGGACACTTGATCATTCATTGCTTCTTCTGAAATCAAGGGGATTCAAAAAAGAGCTGATTCTGCTTCTGTTGGAGAAACTGTCTCTACTGTCCAGAGAGGGAGGCTTTCTACCAGATTAGGACCGACCATTTCTGTTTCACCAGAAACTCTCCAACTCATCCCAAACACAGTTCTCCCACTGCTCCACAGCTCAATGCCAGGGGGGGCTTTATACCCCTTCTCTAGCCCACGCCTGGCATTAGGCAGCATGGTGCCAATAGGTTCATGATGTTGATCTGCTCCTGCAGAGAGTCCTATTCTATTGGCAGTACTTCACTACAGGGACAAGACAAGCTGTGTGTGTGTGTGTGCAGTTGCACATCTGTGCTGATGCTCAGGCTCTTGTCCCTGAATGCAATCAAATCCTCACAGCAGTGCTCCTCCAACATCTAGTAGTCAGCCTTCCTTCTTCCCTGGACTCTCAGACTGGCAGTTACTCCAATTTCTATTAGCCTTGAATGAGCAGGTGTCCAAATACTTTTGTCCAAACTGTGTACCAGCCACAAAGCAACAGCAAAGCAACCACCTATATGCTACCCAATACTAGCATTGCTGTCAAGTGCATGACTGTTAGCTTGGCGCTAACATAGTACTAGAATCCCATAGCAGGGCTAGCAGATGCTGGCTCAGCGGTCAGAGCTAGTGTGGGTTCAGTACCCGGGGCTCGGCAAGCTGCCACCTTTGGGCCCCTGAACCAGGCCCTTAACCTTCTCTGTATTATCGTAACGTAAATGGCTTAAACTGAAATGCGGTCAGCGGACGCGACTGCGGCGCGAGAGCAGGATGCCTCAAGGTTACTTAAGGTTGCACTTCACACCCAGCGCCGTGGTCAGTGGCTGCGGTCAGAAATCAGAAGCGGTGCTGAGAGAGGTGTGAGGGTTTTCTATTCACCGTTCACAGACCAGGAGAGAGGCGATGAGAGGAGGGGATGAATAGAGGGAGGAAAGAAAGAGAGAGCGAGAGAGCGAGAGAGCGAGAGAGCGCGAGAGAGAGAGAGAGGTGGAGAGAGGGGAGGAAGTGAGAGGATGAATGAAGGACTGAGAGACGGGCTTAGAGAGAGCGAGAGAGCGCGAGAGGGAGAAAAGGACGGGATGTCAACAGGTCATATTTCATTTTTTGTCCTTTTCACCCTCCGTCTCTCTCTCTCTCTCTCTCTCTCGCTCTCTCGCTCTCCGTCTGACTCTCGCGCTCTCCGTCGGATTAAACGGATCCAGTCCGGTGTGGGAACCTAAGACCATACACATGCTCACACACATCAGTGACATCACTAGCTGGAGGCTTCAGAGAGAAGGCCTTTTAAAGGGGCCTCCTGGCTGGGTCGCATGTATATGTGTGTGTGTGTGTGTGTGTGTGTGAGTGTGTGTGGTCGTCCTTCTCCGTAAAGCCTCTCAGAAATCCCTTTTCCGTCCACTGCTCGGAATAATTCCTTATCGGTTCGGGGAAGCCCCCCCTCATTATTTTCCCTTTTCAGCCAGAACTGCCATTAAGCCCAAGTCCTTCGACTTTTAGGAGACTCAGGTTCTGAGGAGCTAAAGGCAGGAGATGTGTGAGGACGAGGAACGTCGGAGGCCGTGTGTGTGTGTGTGTGTGTGTGTGTGCATTTGCACATCATCCAACATCCTGACCTCACTCAGGCTATTGTCCCTGAATTCTCTTTTTTAATTAGCCTTGATTTCAGAAGAAGCAACGAATAAGCAGGTGTCCAAATACTTTTGTCCAAACTGTGTACCAGCCACCCAGCAACACCCTAAACAACACCCTAAAACTGGAGTCGAAGAACCAGGCCAGACTTGATGGACCAGCGGTTTTGGTGGGTATCTTCTGGACCCAGGTCCTCGTCCTTAAACTTTAGGCCACAGTTTAAGATTCAAACTCTTGCTCGAGTTTGGGGCGTCCACGTGGGATTCCTCCGGCCCTTCATTCCCACTCTCCAACATAACATGGTGGGTTGAAGCTATGCTAAACTGGGTGTGTCTGGAATCCCGCGATGGACTGGTGGACCCCCCTGTCTAGTGGGTATTTCTACCTTGCGCCCAAAGATTCCAGGTAGCTCTGGAAGGATCCATCGCTAACGGGAAGAAGCTGGTCTCTCACTACAGTACCCAGAATGCCCTGCGTAAACACATCATACAACAACTGTGGGATTTCCCAGAGCCTGTAGCTCCTCCCACCTTCAAAATCCTGCTGTACAGGTCGTGTTTAAGAACTCCAGCAGCACTGCTGTGTCTGATCCACTCGTACCAGCAGCGCAACACACACCACTTACACACCACCACCACCACCACCACGTCAGTCAGCCTCACTGCAGTGCTGAAAGTGATCGGCCCACCACCCAAATACTACAGTCTGCTCTGTGGTGGTCCGTCCTGTGGGGTCCGGACCTTTGAAGAACGGGTTGAAAGGAGGCTAATACCAAACTCTGCTGGGAAACAGATGGATACAGTCTGGGTTTGAGTGCCGTTAAAGGGGGCGTTCGGCCTGGGACCACACTGTGTTGATATTTTTGAGCACGGATCTGCTGTGACCGATGTGTTATGGAGTTTATTAGGGCAGGCCTAAAGAACTACATTACCCATAAGGCCTCAGTAGGAGCTCTGCCAAAGAGCAGAGCCAGAAGCCTCTCCAGTCTTTTTCTGTAGAGGCTGTGCTGCCAAACCGCCGTGGGGAGAGAGGGAGGGAGGGAGAGTGGGTGGGGGTGAGGAGGGGGGGGGGCAGAAGATGAAGAGGAACGAAGGAGTCTCTCTTCCTCCCTGGATTGGCTTGGCGCTGGGGAACTAACCCAAATCCTGGTTTTGGAGCCAACAGAAGGGAAAGAGAGTGCGGAGAGAGGGAGCGCGAATGAGTTAGTGCTTATTCATCACATTCACGTTCTTTCTTGGGCTGTGGCTGACGGAGACGACGGAGAAACAGGGCTGTGCGAGGCTATGTCTGTCTGTCTGTCTGCGAGTCTGTAGGGAAACCAGAGGAATACAGGCCTAAACTAAGCCTATATATATATATATAGAGAGAGAGAGAGAGAGAGAGCGAGAGAGACCACCCCACCCCCTCACATACACTATATATACTGCATATAAGCAGTATATATATGGGATATTATTGCATATAAGCAGCATATATACGGGATATTATTGCATATAGGCAGTATATATATGTGGTACTATTGCATATAGGCAGTATATAAATGGGGAACTATTGCATATAGGAAGTATATATATATATATATATATATGGGGTATTATTGCATACAGGCAGTATATATATGGGATATTATTGCATATAGGCAGTATATAAGGGATATTATTGCATATAGGCAGTATATATATGTGGTACTATTGCATATAGGCAGTATATATATGGGATATTATTGCATATAGGCAGTATATAAGGGATATTATTGCATATAAGCAGTATATATATGTGGTACTATTGCATATAGGCAGTATATATATGTGGTACTATTGCATATAGGCAGTATATAAATGGGGAACTATTGCATATAGGCAGTATACATATATATATATGGGGTACTATTGCATATAGGCAGTATATATATGGGGTATTCTTGCATATAGGCAGTATATATGGGGTACTATTGCATATGGCAGTATATATAGGGTAGTGTTTCATATTTATATAGGCAGTATATATGGGGTATTATAGCATATAGGCAGTATAAATAGGGTAGTAATTCATATTGCATATGGCAGTATATATAGGGTGGTATTTCATATTGTATATGGACAGTATATATAGGGTAGTATTTCATATTGCATATAGGCAGTATATATATGGGGTATTACTGCATATAGGCAGTATATATAGGGTAGTATTTCATATTGTATATGGACAGCATATATAGGGTAGTATTTCGTATTGCATATAGGCAGTATATATATGGGGTATTCTTGCACTTACATATTTATGTATATATATAATACATTAATGGAAAGACTGATCTATTTTTCTATTTGGTGTAGCCATGATATGTACTATATATGGCAGCACATATGGGACATGTGTGTGACCCACAGGTATGAAAACAAACGTGTGTATGGGTGTGTGAGCGCGCCAACTTTCAACAGCATGGGCAGAAGGTGTGGGCTTGTGGAAGAGATGTTGTGTCATAATGTTTGCACACCCGTCCCAGGTTGGCAACAGTTACATTGTGTGTGTGTGTGTGTGTGTGTGTGTGTGTGTAGCTACAATGTTTGCGAAGCTCAGTAGGCTTTGGCATCACACCCCAGGACTTGAAAGCAAAAACAGTTTTCACACCTTTCTCATTATGCACTTGGCAAACGTGCGGGCCCTCTGATGTCAGCAGGCCTGCACCATGTCCATACTGCTCAGGACGTCCCAACTGGAGCCCTTTCTGGCCAATCTCAAACACAGCATAATTCATACTGGAGCAAATGCAGTCTAGCCTGGCTTAATGAAGGCATCATCCTACAGCAGTCTAGACCCATCCATTCATCCTACAGCAGTCTAAGCTAGACCCATCCATTCCTCCTACAGCAGTCTAAACCCATCCATTCACCCTACAGCAGTCTAAACCCATCCATTCATCCTACAGCAGTCTAGACCCATCCATTCACCCTATAACAGTCTAAACCCATCCATTCCTCCTACAGCAGTCTAAACCCATCCATTCATCCTACAGCAGTCTAAACCCATCTATTCATCCTACAGCAGTCTAGACCTATCCATTCACCCTATAACAGTCTAGGCCCATCCATTCGTCCTACAGCAGTCTAAACCCATCCATTCATCCTACAGCAGTCTAAACCCATCCATTCATCCTACAGCAGTCTAGACCTATCCATTCACCCTATAACAGTCTAGGCCCATCCATTCCTCCTACAGCAGTCTAGTCCCACCCATTCGTCCTACAGCAGTCTAGTCCCACCCATTCGTCCTACAGCAGTCTAGGCCCATCCATTCCTCCTACAGCAGTCTAAACCCATCCATTCATCCTACAGCAGTCTAAACCCATCCATTCATCCTACAGCAGTCTAGACCTATCCATTCACCCTATAACAGTCTAGGCCCATCCATTCCTCCTACAGCAGTCTAGGCCCATCCATTCATCTTACAGCAGTCTAGTCCCACCCATTCGTCCTACAGCAGTCTAGACCCATCCATTCATCCTACAGCAGTCTAGACCCATCCATTCATCCTACAGCAGTCTAGACCCATCCATTCACCCTATAACAGTCTAGGCCCATCCATTCCTCCTACAGCAGTCTAGACCCATCCATTCATCCTACAGCAGTCTAGGCCCATCCATTCCTCCTACAGCAGTCTAGACCCATCCATTCATCCTACAGCAGTCTAGTCCCACCCATTCGTCCTACAGCAGTCTAGACCTATCCATTCACCCTATAACAGTCTAGGCCCATCCATTCCTCCTACAGCAGTCTAGACCCATCCATTCCTCCTACAGCAGTCTAGACCCACCCATTCGTCCTACAGCAGTCTAGACCTATCCATTCACCCTATAACAGTCTAGGCCCATCCATTCCTCCTACAGCAGTCTAGACCCATCCATTCCTCCTACAGCAGTCTAGACCCATCCATTCCTCCTACAGCAGTCTAGACCCATCCATTCCTCCTACAGCAGTCTAGACCCATCTATTCATCCTACAGCAGTCTAGGCCCATCCATTCATCCTACAGCAGTCTAGTCCCTTTAATGCGGCGTAAATGCTGCTGCATATTTTCCGGCTCTGGCTGGAATGAAAATCAAGGCCACGGCTACTAAAAACACTCACTGTACTTTTTTACACGCGTGTTTATGGGGCCTTCCAGTGTGGTGGGAACCATTGTGGACGAGCCTACCGGCGACCAAGACTGTTCAGGCCTAATGAAAAACAGGCCAGGCCGTGTGGAGGTGTTCGCTCGTTTCTCACACACTCGCTCAGCCAGAGAGCGCGAGAGCGAGGAAAGACTGTATATTTGTCGATTCTTGCCTTCACATTCTTGGCATAGCACTTCAACCCTCTTTTCTTTTAGTCTTATACTTTTCCCCCCTCCGCGCTCTCAGAGTCTCTGAGCCAATGGTCCGGTGCCAGTTCCCTCAGATTTGGTTTGGCTGGAGCGTAGAGTGGGTTGGCTCTCTCTCTCTCTCTCTCTCTCTCTCTCTCTCTCTCTCTCTCTTTCTCTTTCTCCCGCTCTCTCCCGCTCTCTCTCGCTCTCGCTCGCTCGCTCTCGGCTGAGAGACCGGTCACACAGGTTACATATGGTGCCAGTACTGCTGCTGTGCTTTAACACATGCAAGCCTGCTGCACTGAGCCTCATGTGTAGGTACATTCACATAGGGAACAATAGCATAAAAAAAATTAGCATATTAGCAAATATGCAGATTTGCTTATTTAAAGGGCCTAAAACACGTCACATGACCATGTTTAACCTTTTCTTATCCATTACACGGTGCCTTTAATATGCAAACGAGCTCTGGTCTCATTGGCCGGCCTATATTCCGCCTGGTTTAAAAGTGGCCCGCAGCGTGAAAGGGGCGGGGCTAGATTGCTGCAGGGCGTGTGTGTAGTATATACGCATATGCAAATTTGTGTTGGTTCTTTAAACAGGTTGTTACTGTGCGTTTACTGTGTGATATGCAAATGAGCTCTGCTCTCATTGGCTTGCTTATATTTCTAGTTTAAAAGCAGCCCAGGCTATGACACTCAACACACAAAGGGCGGGGCTAGTTTGCTGCCAGTGTGGGTAAAGTACATGCATATGTAAATGTGCTGCTTCTTATGACATCACAAAAGTCCTGATTTCCACATCTGGACGTTGATTTGGGCCCTTCAGAATGTAGAGTGAGACTTTTATTTTGTAAATCACGCTAATTTATCAGTATAATACATTCACGACCTTTATCTATTAAACCGAAACAAAGGCACTTTTTAAGGCACCTTTAAGACCGCAATATGCAAATAAGCTCTGCCTTGATTGGCTGCTCTGTTTTTCCCCCCTAAAATCGCAGTACAGTACAGTGTGTACAGTACATGTATATGGTTCTTATGACATCACAAAAGTCACACAGGACTTTTTTGCAGCCTCCTTTCTACATATCGAAAGTACCGACTGGACCTTGGAGCTGTGTCTACATACTATATGAAATTCTATTATTTGTGGGGGGAAAGTGTGGAATTCTGGGTTTTCTGATATGGACCCTTTAAAATGTACAGTGGGACTTTTATTTTGTAAATTACATTAATATACCAGTATAATAAACTCACAACCATTTATCAATCCTCTCTCTTCACCTATTACAATGAAATTATTACTGGTACAACTATAACTAATTGTTACTGTGCCTTTAAGACGGCGATATGCAAATGAGCTATGCTCTGATTGGCTGCTCTGTTTTTTTTTTAAAACATTTTTAAGCTTTCCAGGCCAGAAAACTCCTTTTGCACAACTTCAGCGGCTAAAGGAAAGGCTAATTGTATATTTTCTGGGTTTTGTGAAATTTGCTGGTTTTGCACTGTACGGACTGAAGATGCAGATTTTTCCATGATATGGGAGAATAATTTTGATAACATGGCCTTTATTTTGGGAATTACTTTAATATATTAGTGTAATACGTTCATTCTGGTGCTTGAACCTCTAATGAACCCTTATTAAAAATATCTTATTAAAAATTCTGCTTAATTTATTCTAGATATTTTGCTTTGTGAATTGTTAATTTGAAGCATATCAGCCTTTTAAATCATCATCATCATCATCATCATCATCATCAGCAGCAGCAGCAGAGTCTCCTCGGCTTGCACTTTAATTATGCCCCCCCCTCTCTCTCTCTCTCTCGCACGCTCTCGCGCTCTCTCTCTCTCCCTTTGTTTCTCTGTGCTGTTCTACAGCTGGTGTGTGTGTGCATGGTGCCCCTCCCCCAACGGCTCCAGCAAACCAATAAGGGTACATGTCAGCAAAGCCCCCCCCCACACACACACACACACTTCTTCCCTTACACACACACACTACCCACCCCCATCCTCCCTCTCTCTCTCTCTCTTTCGCTCTCCCATCCCCCTTTCTCTCTCGCCCCGTCTCCCACTCGCTCACCCCGATACTTCTTCTTCCCACTCGTTGGCTCAAGGCCCCTCGTCAAGCCGACGTCTCTGACCTTATCTCCCCCACACTGGCCACAGGAACCGATCCGCCTTTGCCTTTGTCCGCAGCGGCGAGTGACCGCTCTGTGTGTGTGTGTGTGTTGTTGTTGTCCAGGGTCTGGACGCTCGCAGGCAGGCAGGCCGACCGGCCGGATGAGCGAGGGGAAGGCAGGAAAAATCATTTGTCCGGCATCAAAGTCTGAGAGAGGAAGAAAACAGGGCCGTATGTGCGAAGAATGAAAGAAGAGGGTCTGGGAGGGGGTGGGGGTGGTGGGGTGGGTGGGGGAAGGGGTCCGAGCACTGCTGTTAGCAATGCTAACACACCGAATGCTGCACACCCAGGCCTTACGGAGGGGCCAGGCGACATTACAGTGACCTTAGCAAGTCACACAACAGCAGTGTGTTGGAATATAGCTGTAGGTAACACACACCAGGCCGTCCACAGCCGCTGTGGACACTGGCAATGTAGGCAGCGTCCCACGCTGGTCCCCAGGTGCTATCGCTGGTTCGAATCCCAGTCATGCTGCTAGCCATCGGCAGCCGAGGCCCTGAGAGAGCACAATTGGCCTTGCTGTGGTCCGCCCTCTCTAGTAACGAGGGCACCCGGTGTAGCTAGCATGCTGATCCACTCCCTCGATTGTATTAGCTATCATGCTACTAGTTAGCCAGTCAGACTGATCCCCCTTCGATTGTATTAGCTAGCCTAGCATGCTACGGGTTAGCCAGCCAAGTTGCCCCCCTCCACTTTATTATTTTATTTGGATCCCAATTATCTGCTGATCTTGCACAAGGTTAGCTCGATAGCGGTTAGCACGTGCACGATAACTAGCTTTACCTGTTGGTATTAGCTTCATATGCCAGCGTAGCAACAACACTATTATATTGTTGAACGTTGCTAATAAGTGATTCACATTTAATAAATAAAGTTAAATAGCGTCGTTTTATCCAGATAAAAACTCTTATCTTACGATAAATTTGTAATCTGGCATAGAAGTACGACAGATTTACAATGCGAAGATTTCTAATCAAGAACAGTTTTCCGTTCTCCATCGAGCTCGAATGATGTCACTTCCTCTTTGCGATGTGCGTTCAAGTGCATGTCGGACGGTAAGTTCCTCCGATGGGAAACACGCCCGCCCGTTCACCCGCCTTGGTCGCGTCCGTATGGTTAAGTTATAAAGAGCGAAAAGTATAAAAATAACACGTGGAGGCTGTCGAACCTTTTTTTTTTTTTTAATGAGTATATAAATATATATGTATTTATTTTGTAAATGAGAAATAATGATGTTTCTATTTGAATTTAGATACTAATTGTATGTTATTATTTAACATTTTATCGTTGGTAAACTGTTTCGTGTTACGAAATAACGCAAGAAATCTCGGCCAGTTGGAAAATTTGGTGTGTCTGACTTCGGCTCCCGATCTCAGAGGGTGTTCATGCGGTGCTTCCTGGTGGCTAACGTTTTATTTCCGATAAAAACGAAACCACTTGAATGCAGCATCGTAGACAAAACACGTGAGCGTGACGGGGTGGTCATTAAAACTCAGGGACGTACACAAATTACACAAGTTTTGGTGATATTTTAGAGGTGAATGTTTACGAACAATGAAAAAAGATTCCGAATAATTTGCTAATCTTTATGAAATAGTATTTTCTGATATATTATAATAAAAAGAACACTTCAGTTAACATCTTCACGCTTTGGAAATACCCTCTGGCCTGTGTTTTTGCCTCCTCAAATGTTGCTGCAGATGCGCATGGCGTCCGTTTTTGACGAAGGCCCTGGATTCCTGTGTGCTGTTTTTAGAGTAAAGGGCATCACTGCATTTAGCATCACTGCAAAATACAGGAACTCCCACACGGGATGATCCCGACCCAACTTTTACGCTTACAGTTGAAATCTATGGCAGTTTTGATGGATGGCC
>NC_132901.1:3485166-3527666 GCF_030463535.1 Salminus brasiliensis
TATTATTATTATTTAGTAGGAAGGGGTTTACTACTACTGCTTTTTTTAGTCGTGGCTGGTTTCAGTATTCAGTAATAGTAATTATTGATATTTATAGTTATAGTAGTAGGAAGGGAAGTGACTGCTAGGGTCATTAGTAGTGTGTGGTTTAGGTTTCTGAAATGTATTATTATTTGGAAGCAGATGTTTAGTACTGGTGTTTTTATTAGTTGTGGCCGGTTCAGATTATTATTATGATTATTATTATTATTATTATTATTAGGTAATGTAGGATTAGGAGGAAGGTGTCATTCATAGTGTCTGATTTAGTGTTTCATTTATTATTACAATTATTTATGAAGAGGAGGATTACTACTACTTTTATTAGTAGAAGCTGGTTTAGGTTTCTGGTATTATTATTATTATTATTTAGTAGAAGGAGGAGGAGGTTCAGTTTTATGCTATTATGGTTATCAGTAGTTGTCATGGTAACAGTAGTAGTAGGGTTTTATTAATAGTAGGGTTTATATTGGTGTTGGGAAGTTCAGTAATCTGCTGTTATTGTTCTGATCATTATTAATATCTGTAGTGTTATGATTATTAGTGGTAGTGTTAATGTGTGAGGGTTCAGTATTATTATTATTATTATTATTATTATTATTATTATTATTGTTATTAATCCGACTCCTTTAGAAACGGACTGATCCCTCCGATCCACAGTTACGTCATTTTAACTCTGATTATTATTTTTTTCAACAGTTTTCTTCCCCCGAGTGCTTTCCCCTCGCTCCGCTGGCTGGAATACGGACAGAGACAGTAGAGCAGCCTCCCCCTCCCCGTCCCCCACGTGAAGGAAATGCCCATCGCAGCCACCGGTCAGCCGGCAACTCCAGAGCCCCGCGTCTGCTCACAGCTGCCCAGCGGTGCCGAGCCCACGCCCAAGAGGGCCGGCCTGTGTGAGGACGCCGAGGCGAGAGGACACAGCGGAGGACTCCTGGAACCGGGCCGGGCCACGCTCGGAGCTTCAGCGGCAGCGGCTGTGGAAGCGTCACACTCTCCTCCGGCTCCCTCGCCGCTCGCCTTGCCTCTGCACGGCCATCCGGAGCCGCCCCGGACTCGCTCGCGCTCTCGCTCCGGATTCTACGGACCTAACGGAGCGGCGGGAGTGACCCATCCTCATCCTCATCATCATCATCATAATCAGCAGCAGCAGCAGCAGCACGGACACATGGAAAACCTGAGGCCTCATGGGAGTATCCTGTCGCCGGGCAGCCACAGGCACTCGGGCCCGGGGGCTCACCGGAACGCCGGAGCAGGTAATTCACACCTAATGCTGTTTTCTCATTTCTGCTGCTTAAAGGCCAGCTCGGCCCGGGAGCCGCCTGGTGAGGTTTCCTCTCGGCTTCGGCACGGGAAGGGGGATGGGCTGGCCTGGCTTTAGAGCCGGCACTTCCCGTTTGTTGTGGGAAGGCCCCTCGCTAACTCGCAGCCCCTTGCTAGAGCTGGGAGGTGTGGTGTTTAGAGGGATTGATTGATGGTAATGGAGGGCCTGTTCCCTGTTTGGGGAAAGTGGTTTTCCGCACTGTCGTCTCGCGACACACTAACCACACACACACACACACACACACACACACACACACACACACACGCACACTGGGATTTCACATTGCTAGCTGTGTGTTAGCCCTTTGCTAGCCTGGCTGGTTTTGGTGTTTTGGCGTGGAAAGCCCTCTGAAATGGGCTGGATTCAGAACCCCCGGCCCAGAGGAATTGAGCCGCCAGAACCAGGCCCTGTAGTCTCCCCTCCAGATGCCCCGATATTTCAGTAGTTGGTCAGCTGCTGGGTTCTTGCTGGAGTCCCAGTCCATAGCTTTTACCTTCGCTTAGAGATTCTCACCAGTCTAACGGCTCAGCTAAGACTTCTTCATAGGAGCGTCTTCCTTCAGCTTTTAAGCTGTTAAGCTCCACCCATTCCTGCTCAGGAGGGAGCAGTACCACTAGAAATCACGGGGGCGGGGGGCGGTATCGCCAGGAGCTCAACACGCCGCTGTCTGAGGAAGAGGGAGGGTTGATAGCGTGAGCTGTGGGCGATTTGCTGAACGCTTAGACTGTTGTGCCACTCGGTGATGTGTTTAGACCTGAATATTCTCAGAAGAATATTCTCCTCGTAACGTCCCTGAACAGCCTGAACTGGATGATAAACTCAACCCTGAGCTGGATGAGTCGTCTGTGATTAAACCAGATCACTCCTCTACGTCAGACAACCACACACACACACACACACACACACACACACACACACACACACAGTGAGAGCTGTATGACCTGGCTATCTTGGGCCACAAGTACTGTTCTCCTCTGTTTCAGGCGCTTAATTTTATTCCTCGCAGACAAATTTAGCACGGCGGTTGCTTTTCCCCCGCCGGTGGGAGACGGCCGCGCCATGTGACTTCAGGTCTGCGGTCATAATTGACCCGATTGTTAGATGCTGGGTTTTGCTTCATCGCTAAATCTCTGTATGAGTGGAGCTTCGAAAGCCAGCACTGGCGTTGGCAGCTGCGGCGAGACCTGCCACTCAGGACGGCTCCTAAGAATGACCCCTTTCAGTGCGTACGCTGCATTAGCAGCCACGCTACGAGCCGCCTGCCTGCCTGCCTGCCTGCCTGCCTGCCTGCCTGCCTGCCTGCCTGCCTGCCGAAAACCAGCTGATTACGGCTGCTGTTCTAGACCGGCCTGGTCAATTCAGGCATCTCGAGGATCAGGATTTGCTCTGGATTCAGAACAGCCTTTAAACCGGATCCAAATCCAATCACTCTAAAAACCACTTCAGGAGGCGGTCCGATCCGAGACGCGTCTGATCCGAGACCTCCTCAGACAGTCCAGCGCTATCGGCTTGCGTGTTCAGATTTGTGTCATGTCCCGACCCACACGGTGATCAGATTTCAGTCTGATTGACCGGCGACGTGCTTGACTATCCGATGTAAGCGCATGTGGCTGCGCGTGTCCAGATACCAGTCACGTGAAGCGGGGTCTCCGCCTGGGTTCAGGTTACGCAAGTCTGATGTCGGCGAGGTCCGATTTTACTCTTGATCCGATTCACCACCATAAAACAGTGGGTGTGGGTTGGTTAACCAGTTATGAGACGCTTTGGCGATGTGTTATGAAATGGTGTACAGTCACCGTAGTCCGTAGTGCCAGCGCTTGAACCCGAGGCGGGGTAGTAGGGCTCCCACTAGGGGTAAGAGCTGGTAATGCCGCACAGTAATCAGACACCGCTATGATGTGGGATTATCTGTGAGGTCTTTCAGGGTGAAAATAGAATAATCTGATTCATGTATGTGATTGTTTATGGGGATACGTATCGTTGGCCAGCGCCGCCGCTGTGGGGGGGCGCGGGGGTGGGGGAGGGGTGGAGGGGTGTGAGTGTTGGTTAGAGGGAGGATAAAGGTTAGTTTAGGCTGACACAGTGCAGAAAACCAAAGCGGGTCTGATGTGGTGAGTGTGAGCTTTACCAGCTGTACTGCAGCTTTCACCAGCAGGATCCAGTCCTGAGTCACCACCCCCAGCCACACACACACACACACACACACTCACTCACACCCTTCCCCTCACCTCCCCCAATATCATCACAGTGAAGAGTCTGACTTCAGAGTTTGGAAGGCAATCGTGTGTGTGTGTGTGTGTGTGTGTGTGTGTGTGTGTGTGTCCCAGGTGCTCCTGCAGGCTCAGGTTTGCTTGTGGCTTTGCTTGCCTATTGATGGCTGCTTTTTGTGACCGAGCAGAAACACAACACAGTGTGAAAGGGCCCCAGACTGGAAATACCAGTCTGTGTGTGTGTGTGTGTGTGTGTGTGTGTGTGTGTGTGTGTGTGCGTGCCTGCCACTGTCCTGCTGCTGCCTTCTCAGATTCACATACGTATGTATTCTTCATGTAGCATATGGGCCCTTTAATATACCGGAAGCTCTACAGTGCATTAAAGGGGCCCTATGCGACGTTTCTCTAGGGCTGTATTTTCTTCCCAGAGTTCCCTTGGGGCGTATTTGTGGTCCCTCGTTTTTCCATGACCCTCCTTGTCCAGCCTTTCTTTAAGAGACCGCTTTTCTGTCCCTGTGCCTTTAAGGCTGATGTATGTAGCTGTCCTCTCCTTTCTGATTGGCCGATCTGCGTTGCGCTCCTTTCAGAAAGCAGCCCGAGCTCAAACGCTCATTGTAGCTTGGAACAGCAGGAGTGGGCGGGGCTAAAGTTAAAGGACGGGGGTGAGCCAGGCGCGGGACGTGCACATGCGTCTGGTTTTTGGGACATCAAAGCATTGATGACACGCATTCTTGGGTGTGCTGATCCAGGGCTGTGATTGGTCGAATCCCTTCTTGAAGCTTACTGCTGACAGAATAGGACATAGGGCTAGTAGAGGGGTATGAAACCCCCCCTCTTGTTGCTGAATGCAATCCAATCCTCACAGCAGTGCCTGAGCAAAAAATCTAGTAGAAAGCCTTCCTTCTACCCTGGACAGTAGGGACGGTTCCTTCAACAGAAGCTCAGGATCAGCTCTTTTTTTAATGAATAGCCTTGATTTGGGAAGAGAGATGAATAAGCAGGTGTCCAAATACTTTTGTCCGTGTAGTGTATGGTGTCCTATTGGCCGCACTGATAAACACTTCTACAGTAACTGTGAGGGAGCGTTTTAGAGGATGTGTGTGATATTGACTTGGGGACATACAGTAGAGGAGTGTGTGTGTGTTTGTGAGGGGGAGAGAGAGCTGGTTAGAGCGAGCGAGAGATATTGACTTATTGACTGGGATCAGAGAGACTGCTTTGATAATGAGGGAAGCTCCACACAGTCAAATCCCCCGAGTTCAACACCATCTGCTCTCAATACAGAACAAATGCAGCTCGCCCGCTCTCTCTCTCTCTCTCTCTCTCTCTCTCTCTCTCTCTCTCTCTCTCTCTGTCTGTCTCTCTCTCTCTGTCTGTTCTCGGCCTCGGTGTATTCAGTATTCGCTCACTGTACCTTCCTTTCACTCCTGTTTCATTATCTGTGCGCCGCCTGGAGACCCATTCAATTGCTTTTTTGCCGCTCGTACCAAACATTTTGATATGTGGCCGCTGCTGAGCGAACACACACACACACTCTTACACACACACTTGCACACAAAAGTGTCTGGCCTCCTGAGAGTTGCTCTGCGATAGGTGTTCACTCATATTTTTGTCAGCGGGTGGAGGAGAGGGTGCGGGAGAGAGTGAGAGGGTGTAAAGGGTAGAGGAGGAGAGTGTGTAAGGGTTTGGTGGGGGGGGGTGAGGAAGGCACGGTGGGGGAGGAGAATGTGAGGCAGAGTGAGGGGGAGGATGGTGAGGAAGGATGGAAAGTAAGGAGGGAGTGTGAGTGGACGAGGGAGGGAAGAGGAGTGACTGTGAGGGTGGAGAGGAGAAGGGGTGTGTGTGTGGGGGGGGTGGGGGGGTGTAAAGAGAAGGAGTGTGAGAGTGGGCGGAAAGTGAGGGAATGACTCTGAGGGAGATTGGGAGAGAGGCAAGCAGAGGGAGTGTGAGTGAGAGAGAGTGAGGGAAGGTCAGAGAGAGAGAGAGAGACAGAGACAGTAAGGGGGAGGGGGAGAGTGAGGCAGATGGGGTATAAGGGTGAGGGAGGGAGTGAATGAGGGTAAGTGAGGGTGAGAATTGGCTGTTTACTGAACCCGGGGGTTTATATAAAGTGTTTGCTCGATCAGTCTTCCTCCTCTTCCTCTACTGCTTCTACTTCCCTGTCCTCCACTGCCTCTGCTTCCTCCTCCGCTGCCTCCCCTTTCCTCCGCTGCCTCCCCTTTCCTCCGCTGCCTCCCCTTTCCTCCGCTGCCTCCCCTTTCCTCCGCTTCCTCCACTGCCTCTGCTTCCTCCTTGTCCTCCCCTGCCTCTGCTTCCTCCTCGTCCTCCCCTGCCTCTGCTTCCTCCTCGTCCTCCCCTGCCTCCGCTTCCTCCACTGCCTCCCCTTTCTCCTTGTCCTCCACTGCCTCCTCTTCCTCCTTGTCCTCCTTTGTCTTCCTCATCTTTCTCCTCAAGTCATGATGCTGCTGGAGGCCTACAGGTCAGATAATGGTGTGTGTGTGTGTGTGTGTGTGTGTGTGTGTGTGTGTGTGTGTGTGAGTGAGAAAGCGCACCTGGCACCTGTAAGCACTTGTGACCGGCTGCTCTTCTCTGTTTTGTGTCGTTCCTCTCTGAAGACAGTGCCAGACTTTAGAGGAGACCCCTCCATCCCTCCTGCTTTTAATTTCTCTCTTCCCCCTTATCTATCTCTCTCTCTCTCTCTCTCTCTCTCTCCTCTCTCTGTATCTCCTGCTTCTCTCTCTCTCTCTCTCTCTCTCTCTCTCTCCTCCATTCAGGTGGAGAGAAAGGCCTGTCGTTATTGACTGAATGTGAATGAAGGGCTATTGGCTCCTCATAAAGGGCTCCTAGCCTGTTGTATTAGTTTAATTAATGATCCTGACCCCCAGCCCAATTAAAACGGCTCGCTGGAGCTACAAAGCCCAGCGCTCTTCCTCCTCCGCCGCCGCCCGGCCTTACCTTCCACCGCCGTTTGAGAGCGCGAGGCATGCAGGTTCTCCTCGAACACACAAGCCTGAGTGCCCTTGAGAAGAGCAGCTTGATTTCAGGGAGGCCCTCCAGTAGCTTCCTGCGCTCCGCTGAGAGGGGCTTGTTGTCTCCTCCTGAAGGGGGAGGCCTGGTCTTGGACTGAAGCGCCCATATTGTGGAAGTCTGCGCTTTCGGTAGCCATCAACAAGCTTCTGGCTTGGCATCCAGACCCCGTCCATGTATTTGAGGTCAGGACTTTGTGAAGGCTATTCCAGAAGCTCAGTGTTTGCCTGTTTTATCCATTCCACACCAGCTCGGTGGTTTGAGGTCATGCTGAAGAATTCTGAGGTGACCGTCCCAGAGCGTGACGCAACCTCCACCATGCTTAACAGTTGGTACAGTGTTGTTGAGGTTGAATTCCTCACATTTACTCCTCCAAACATCATTGAAGGCTTTCTCTTTATCTGTGTGGTTCAACTGCAACAGCTTGAAGGGGAGTTTTGGATTTTTGAGCAGGAGCTTCTTGATTGGACAACAATTGGGAGTCTGGCTGGGAGTCAAATTGACGGGCAGTACAGGTCCAGCGAGCCAGGCCACCTTCACATAACGTGACCGCCCTCATTGGCCGTTTTGTCAAACACCTGGCCTATAGGTGTGCTTTGAAGGTTTACAGTTACAGACTGTGGCCCATCTGTTGCTGCACAATTCATCCCCAAACCGGGAGCCAGATATTACTTGGGTCAGGGTCCATCTTCAGCACTGCGGAGCGAGCAGGGTACGGTCAGTAGCTGAAATGGCCGATATGCTGGGGTGGTGGTGCACTGTTCTACTGTGCGGTCTTCCTGAAGGCCTTTCTAGCAACCGATCAAGCTATTGGATGGAGCTCCATCGCCCCAGATAACCAGGTTTCGGGCGTTAATATTCGCTAGCTGATGTGAGAGGGGGAGAACTTGGGCCGATCTCGCTCAACTCTGCTCAGAACTGCTCGTCCCCTCCTACACTCGCTTTCTCCCAGACACTCGCGCGCTCTCACACACACACACACACACACACACACACACACACACACACACACACACACACACACACTCACTCTCGAGGCCGACTAGCACACATGCGCTCCCACACTCCTCCATTTTCATAACAAAAGAGGCTATTTGTTTTGGCTGCTTTTGTCCGTCTCCAGGCAACCTCCTGAAGCAGTTCCGTTTTTGGGGGCTCTGCTGACCGCTGTAGCTGGAGGTAAACGGACCGGAGGGCCAGAGGACCATCAGTCCTCCTGCGCAAAATCCAAATGCCCCCGTCTTTAACTTTGAAGTAAGCGAGACCACAGATGGTTGCAACATCGAGGACCAACCTCGCAATCCCACAATGGGACTTCAGCGCTTAGGCAGTCGCTCCACCATTGAGCCTCTTATATAACAGACGCAGGCTCATTATCGGCTCTTATTGTCTGGATTATTATTATTATTATTATTGTCATCTAGTCTTTGTCAGCCAGTCAGTCGGGTTCTGCTTATTAATGAACCAAACCCAACAGACCTTTCCTCCTCTGCCGGTCTCTCGGGTTCTCTTGCTCAACTGTTTCTATCCCCCCCAACCCCCCCCCCCCCCCTTTTTTTTTTTTTTCTTTTTCTGTGGCTCTGTTTGGTTACAGTTATGCAAACGACTCTCTGGTGCAGTGACGAGGTTCCCCTTGTGCATTTGACTGAGTGACGTGTGTGTGTGTGTGTGTGTGTGTGTGTGTGTGTGTGTCTGTGTGTGTGTGTGTGTACACAGGCATCACTCTTAAGGCACACTAAAAGGGGTTAGTGTGGTAGGGTTTAGGGTAGGCCTCAGCCAAAGGCAGACAGGCCTGCTGATGAACTTTCCCAGAGCCTGTAGGTTGAGCTGGTGGCATGACTGAAGCTGGTGGCTCTACCTGCAGGGATGGACTGTGAGCACGTCTGACTGCTGGGTCTTCAGTGTACGGAGTCCTGAAGACTCTGTGCTGTTGGGATAAGTAGTATAAGGAGCAGTAGTAGCACTAGTGGCAGCAGTAGTTGTACTAGCAGTGGTAGCACTGGTGGCAGCAGCAGTAGTACTAGTATTAGCAGTAGTGCCAGTATAAGGAGAGTTATTAGCACTGGTGGCAGCAGTAGTAGTACTAGTATTAGTAGTAGTGCCAGTATAAGGAGAGTTATTAGCACTGGTGGCAGCAGTAGTAGTACTAGTATTAGCAGTAGTGCCAGTATAAGGAGAGTTATTAGCACTGGTGGCAGCAGTAGTAGTACTAGTATTAGCAGTAGTGCCAGTATAAGGAGCGTTATTAGCACTGGTGGCAGCAGTAGTAGTACTGGTATTACCAGTAGTGCCAGTATAAGGAGCGTTATTAGCGCTGGTGGCAGCAGCAGTAGTACTAGTATTAGCAGTAGTGCCAGTATAAGGAGCGTTATTAGCGCTGGTGGCAGCAGCAGTAGTACTAGTATTACCAGTAGTGCCAGTATAAGGAGAGTTACTAGCGCTGGTGGCAGCAGCAGTAGTACTAGTATTAGCAGTAGTGCCAGTATAAGGAGCGTTATTAGCGCTGGTGGCAGCAGCAGTAGTACTAGTATTAGCAGTAGTGCCAGTATAAGGAGCGTTATTAGCGCTGGTGGCAGCAGCAGTAGTACTAGTATTACCAGTAGTGCCAGTATAAGGAGAGTTACTAGCGCTGGTGGCAGCAGTAGTAGTACTAGTATTAGCAGTAGTGCCAGTATAAGGAGCGTTATTAGCGCTGGTGGCAGCAGCAGTAGTACTAGTATTACCAGTAGTGCCAGTATAAGGAGCGTTATTAGCGCTGGTGGCAGCAGCAGTAGTACTAGTATTAGCAGTAGTGCCAGTATAAGGAGCGTTATTAGCGCTGGTGGCAGCAGCAGTAGTACTAGTATTACCAGTAGTGCCAGTATAAGGAGCGTTATTAGCGCTGGTGGCAGCAGCAGTAGTACTAGTATTAGCAGTAGTGCCAGTATAAGGAGCGTTATTAGCGCTGGTGGCAGCAGCAGTAGTACTAGTATTACCAGTAGTGCCAGTATAAGGAGAGTTACTAGCGCTGGTGGCAGCAGTAGTAGTACTAGTATTAGCAGTAGTGCCAGTATAAGGAGTGTTATTAGCACTGGTGGCAGCAGTAGTAGTACTAGTATTAGCAGTAGTGCCAGTATAAGGAGTGTTATTAGCACTGGTGGCAGCAGTAGTAGTACTAGTATTAGCAGTAGTGCCAGTATAAGGAGCGTTATTAGCACTGGTGGCAGCAGTAGTAGTACTAGTATTAGCAGTAGTGCCAGTATAAGGAGCGTTATTAGCACTGGTGGCAGCAGTAGTAGTACTAGTATTAGCAGTAGTGGCAGTATAAGGAGCGTTATTAGCACTGGTGGCACCAGTAGTAGTACTAGTATTAGCAGTAGTGGCAGTATAAGGAGCGTTATTAGCACTGGTGGCAGCAGTAGTAGTACTAGTATTAGCAGTAGTGCCAGTATAAGGAGCATTATTAGCACTGGTGGCAGCAGTAGTAGTAGTACTAGTATTAGCAGTAGTGCCAGTATAAGGAGCGTTATTAGCACTGGTGGCAGCAGTAGTAGTACTAGTATTAGTAGTAGTGGCAGTATAAGGAGCGTTATTAGCACTGGTGGCAGCAGTAGTAGTACTAGTATTAGCAGTAGTGCCAGTATAAGGAGCGTTATTAGCGCTGGTGGCAGCAGTAGTAGTACTAGTATTAGCAGTAGTGCCAGTATAAGGAGCGTTATTAGCACTGGTGGCAGCAGTAGTAGTACTAGCAGTAGGAGCAGCCCTGGCAGCAGTAGCAGTCAGGTATGGGAGGTGGTGTAAACGGGTGGAGGCGTCGCTGTAATCGTGGTGTAAATGCGCCTCGTGTTTGAGGACTCACATTAGGCCGGAGAGAGGGGGAGAAGTGAGGTAGGGGAGGACAGGAGGGGGGATCAGGGCTACAGGAGGAAGAAGGGTGGAGAATGGGAGGGGTGAAGGTGGAGAGAGGGCGGAAATGGATGGAAATAGCTGATGTGCTCTGAGGCTCAGAGAGAAATCAATATCGGGCGAGAGAGGAAACCTCTCTCTCTCTCTCTCTCTCTCACTTCTGTGTCTGTGGGAGAGACGGCCGAGCTGGTTTTGGGTGACCGTCTCGGTGAAGCTCCCTGGACGCTCTCGCCACTTACTGCCCGAGGCTCTCCGGCGTCACCAGGTCCATTTACCTTCCAGACGTCGGCTCCTCACTAGCGACCCGCTAGCGACCTCCTCTCTAGTCCCTGTAGAGAAGTACTGCCAATAGAATAGGACTCCCTGCAGCAGATCACCATGCTGCCTAATGCCAGGCGTGGGCTAGAGGGGTTATAAAGCCCCCCCCCCCCTCCCAGCATTGAGCTGGATGGTGGTGCTCCATCCAGTACTTTTGGGATGAGGTGGAGATGGTGAGGTGGGGTGGTGGCTGCATGTTTCCAACATAACGTCGTACTCTCGCGCTGACACTCTCGCCCTGACACTCTCGCTCTCACTCACCTCGCACCCCCCTCCCCAACATCACACTCCCTTCACTCGGTCTTTCACTCTTGCTCTCTCTCGCGCTCTCTCTCTTCACTCTTTCCTCCTCTTGTCCTCCCAAGCTCTCTCTAGTCCTCTCCACCCCATCTCGCGCACCCCCACTCTCACACTCCTCATTCTCTCTCTCTCTCTCTCTCTCTCTCTCTCTCTCTCTTTTGCTTTCGCTTCCCCTCTTTCCCCACTCCCTTTCACACGCTTTCCTTTCGCCCTTGCTCTCTCAGCCCCCGACAATACTGCTCCCTTTCCCCCTCTCGCGCTTTCTCTTTTGCTCTTTTTGCTGTTCTGCTCACTCTTTCACACCAGCGCGCACTCTCGCGCCCTCTCTCTCTTTCCCCCCCTCTTCCACTCGGTGTCCTTTCATGTCCATTAGTATTACATAACGTGTGTGTGTGTGTGTGTGTGTGTGAGAGAGAGAGAGTTGGCACTGCTCCAGTATTGGGGTATCAGGTGGATAGATAACAGTACATACATCTGCAGGGTTCATGTGATGCCAGTGTTTAATATCAACACACACACACACACACACACACACACACACACACACAGTGTAGTGTTGCGGTCCTAAACTCTACTTACAGTCTGAACACCGTGAGGCGGGTAACTGACCGTGTCTGTGGGCGCTCAGGGTGAATCAGGTCATTTCAGTTTCTTTTTTTTTTTTTTTTTAATATTAATCAATACTGAACTCTTCTACATCTGGACAAAAGTATTGGGACACCTGCTCAATCACTGTTTCTTCTGAAATCAAGGCTAATAAAAAGAGCTGATCCTGCTTATGTTGGAGAAACTGTCTCTGCTGTCCAGAGAAGAAGGATAGATTTCTGCTAGATTCTGGAGGAGCACTGCTGTGAGGATTTGACTGCATTCAGTGTGGTCAGGAGTGAGGCCCTGATGATCATCACCACTCCACCTCCTCAACATCCCCAACTCTTCCCTAAAGTACTGGATGGAGCACCACCAGAACACAGTTCCTTTACTGCTCCACAGTGTCCTCAATGCTGGGGGGGGGGGCTTTATACCCCTCTAGCCCTGGCCTGGCATTAGGCAGCATGGTGCCAATAGGTCCATGTTGATCTGCAGTCCTATTCTATTGGCAGTACGTCTCTACAGGGACTAGACAAGCTGTGTGTGTGTGTGTGTGTGTGTGTGTGTGTGTGTGTGTGTGTGTGCATTTGCACATTTGTCTCAGCAATGGGTTCTATGAGTTGATGCCAGCTGATGAACTCTCAGAATTCCACGGTAACGGCACTTGCGGTTGTCTGGGGCAGCTCTAGCAGGGTGGCAATGGCATGAACTGTATTAATGGCGAGGATGGCATCAATATGGCATATGAGCTTTGGCTGCATCACAGTTGCACTGTATCGTGTGTGTGTGTGTGTGTGTGTGTGTGTGTGTGTGTGTGTGTGTGTGTGGAGATGAAATATTACAGATCAAGCTCACATTTGTCTCCCTGGCTGAGAACTACAGAGGATCATGTAATTAGTAACAGCCGACCACACACACACTCTCACTCGCACGCGCACACACACACACACTCCCTCCCACACACACACTCCCTCCCACACACAGGGCCTCGTCTTAAATTCCATCTCCGTCTCCTGCATTTGAGTCCCAGTCTTTTGGCAGAGAGGAAATTAAAGGAGTATTGACTACTAAAAAGCCTGTTTTCCTCCATGTGGAACACACACACACACACACACACACACACACACACTCTCATCCCTGTCCTTGGAAGTGAAGGTTTCGGAGCATCCAAGGGTAACCCTCCTCCTCCTCCTCTTCCTCTTTGTCATCTGACGAAATACTAGCCCAAGCACATGAAAGAGACCAACAGACAAACAAACAAACAAACAAACGGCAGAAAGGAAAAACAACAGCAATAAAAAAAACAAAGGAAAAGGAAAACAAGGAGCTTTCGGAGTGTCGTGAGGCGGCTCCTCTAATCTGGGATTAGAGTATTTACTGTCTCCGTAACAACAGTGGGATCACAGGCAGTGGATGATGATGATGAGGATGATGATGAAACTGCATCAACAGCAGCAGTCGGCCCCCGATTATTAATTATAGGAGGAGCCTCAGATAAACACAGCACTGCTTAATTCCCAGTTATCCGGCTTTCCCGCCGCCAGGATCACACGCTCTCCTGTTCTTTGTTTAAGATTGGGAGGAGATTTTTATTTATTTATTTTTTTTTTTTTTTATTGCCGATTGAAGATCCAGCAGAATGGCGGCCTCTGATTGGTCGGTTTCGTTGGGATGTGACGGGGCAGCGTTCTTCGCTCAGCGCTTTGAGCATGTTTATTAATATGCATTGTCCTCCCCAGGCTAATCACAATACATCAAGACAACGGTGTTCACCTGAGCTTAGCATTAGCTTATGGCTGGTGTTGGAACTAATGGTTGGCTAATGGTTTAGCTTGAGGATAACGCATTAGCATTGTTGCTAGTGTGTTTACTTGAGACACACACCCTTCTGCTCTGTAAGCTCAGTGAAGGCGGTCTGAGACACTGGGGCCGTGTCCTCCGCCTCTGGTCTGTGCTGAGCGGACTGTGGCTGCGGGTTTGACGAGTTGGCGGACAGTCTTGGCGTTGTTTCTGTAGAATTGTGTGTGTGTGTGTGTGTGTGTGTGTGTGTGTGTGTGTGTGTGGTATCTGCTAGTAATGCACGTGTGTGTTCTTTCTCGCTGTCTCTGCAGGAGCGATGGGAGGGGTGTATCACTACCATTCAGAACCAGCCTGCGCCGATGCCACTGATAAGGTAAGTGTGTGTGTGTGTGTGTGTGTGTGTGTGTGTGTGTGTGTGTGTGTGTCGCCTCTTTCAGCCTGGCCTCCTCACATCTCTCCATCTGCAGCTCTCGCGCTGTTACCGCCTCACTCAGCGCAGGGGTGTCTGCCTCCGACACCTTAGTGATGCGTCTCATACTTATTTACATGTAATTACATATTCATATCATTCATATTCATTTACATATGTCCTGATGAGCCAAAACATTACAACCACTCACAGAGCACGGCAAGTTCTGGGAAGATTATTGACTGGGTCTTCAAACCATCAACACACGGCTTATTGATGGACCAGGCAGGGCCCGGAAGGTTCTCCCAGCTGGTTACAGTAGCATTGGATCAAAACACACAGTGCAGCGCCCCCTGTAGCCACAGGCCGGTCAAAGTGCCCATGCTGACCCCTGTCCACCTTTAGAAGTGCCTACAAATGGACACATGAGTATCAGAACGTGGTCTCGGAGCAGTGTGAGAAGGTCTCCTGGTCTGAGGAGTCGCGTGGACGACCCAGGGACGTGTGCGCTGTGTGTTTGTGAGAGGTGCCTGAACAGGAAGTCCAGTATGTGGTGGCTTTACCTCACAACTTAACCCTTTAAACCCTCATTTACAGGAGATGAATCATTTATAGCAGATACTGAATCATTTACAGCAAATCTAAATGATTAATCTCTGCTATCGATTATTTTTAAGTCTTTACTGAATCATTTTAGTGAATCATTTACTGCAGGTTCTGAATCATTTACTGCAGATACTGAATCAATTACTGCGGGTTCAGAATCATTTATAGTGTTTACTGAATCATGTATAGCTGTTATACTTTATAGTAGATACTGAATCATTTGAGTCATTTATAGTGTTTACTGAATCATTTACAACAGGTTCAGTCTTATTCATGGTGTTTACTGAATCATTTACAGCATGTTCAGTCTCATTTATCTTGTTTACTGAATCATGTATAGCTGTTGAATATTTTATAGTAGATACTGAATCATTTAAGGCAGGTTCAGTCTCATTTATAGTTTTTACTGAATCATTTACGGCAGGTTCAGTCTCATTTATGGTGTTTATTGAATCATTTACGGCAGGTTCAGTCTCATTTATGGTGTTTATTGAATCATTTACGGCAGGTTCCGTCTCATTTATGGTGTTTACTGAATCATTTACGGCAGGTTCAGTCTCATTTATGGTGTTTACTGAATCATTTACGGCAGGTTCAGTCTCATTTAAGGTGTTTATTGAATCATTTACGGCAGGTTCAGTCTCATTTATGGTGTTTATTGAATCATTTACGGCAGGTTCAGTCTCATTCATGGTGTTTACTGAATCATTTACGGCAGGTTCAGTCTCATTTAAGGTGTTTACTGAATCATTTACGGCAGGTTCAGTCTCATTTAAGGTGTTTATTGAATCATTTACGGCAGGTTCAGTCTCATTTATGGTGTTTATTGAATCATTTACGGCAGGTTCAGTCTCATTCATGGTGTTTACTGAATCATTTACGGCAGGTTCAGTCTCATTCATGGTGTTTACTGAATCATTTACGGCAGGTTCAGTCTCATTCATGGTGTTTACTGAATCATTTACGGCAGGTTCAGTCTCATTCATGGTGTTTACTGAATCATTTACGGCAGGTTCAGTCTCATTCATGGTGTTTACTGAATCATTTATAACATACTGAATCATTACTAATGGATACTGAGTCTATTACAGTAGTTACTGAATAGTAAGTCTTAAAATGAAAACTCTGAGTAGGTCTGGGGTTCAAGGCGTTGATCTGCTGGAGGATCTGCTTCGAGTGAGACGTTCTAATGGTTTGGAGTGTGTGTGTGTGTGTGTGTGTGTGTCGGGGGACGTGTTGGAGGCTGTAATTGTGTGTTTGCTGACTTGTGGCTTTGCCTTTTATTGGGAGCTGTTTGGAGGAGATGCTGTTTTCGGTTTCTGCTGGATTAAGTTGTTTGTAGGATTTGCTTGAGTGCTCGACTTCTACATCTCCTCCAGGCTCCAGCGCTCTGGTGATGATTATAACTGTGTGTGTGTGTGTGTGCCTGCCTCCCTCCAAGCCCCACTTTTACTCCAGTGTTTATAATCGGCGGAAGAAGGAGGGCGAGTTTACTTCTGCACTGTGATTGGCTGATGCTGGGCCAAAGGGGGTGTGGCAAAGACTTCCGGAGAGGAAAGGGGGAGGGGAAAGAATGCAGAGGGAAGAAAAGACAATGTGTGTGGAAAGACAATGTGTGTGAGGAGGGGTGGGGGGAGAGAATAAGAAGGGGAGTGTGAAAGGTGGAGGGAGAGGAGAGCGGGAGAGAGGGAAGGGAAGGTGAGATGAGGGAGTGGAGGTGTTAATGAGTTCACCTCCAGCTGTGGGGAGAGGTGGGTGAGCGCGAGAGTGGAGGGGAACAGTGGTTGCGGAGGAGAAGAGGGGAAAAGTGGAGTGTGTGTGTGTGTGTGTGTGTGTGTGTGTGTGTGTGTGTGTGTGTGTGTGTGTCTGTCTCTTTACTGGTTGTGCTTCACTGGTGGACGGAAGCAGTCCAGTCTTTTCCCCGGTGTGTTTTTGTACATTTTCAGGGCCTCAGAGATCTTACAAATACATACTGTTATGTAATACACACCCCTTTGCTGACACAAATGTGCAACTGCACACACACAGCACGTCTAGTCCCTGTAGAGAAGTACTGCCAATAGAATAGGACTCTCTGGAGCAGATACACCTATTGAGAGGGGTATGAAGCCCCCCCGGCATTGAGCTGTGGAGGATCGGTGTTCTCTGGAAGGAAGAATGTTGGGGCTCCATACAGTACTTTTGGGAGGAGTTGGGGATGGATGAGGTAGGGGTGCTGATCATCTGACCTCACTAATTCTCACTCTTGTCGCTGAGTGCAATCAAATCCTCACAGCAGTTGGTAGAAAGTCTCCAGCAAAAGCAGGATCAGCTCTTTTGAGCAGGTGTCCCAATACTTTAGTCCAATTATTGTGTGGGTAATACATGTAATATGAGCTGGATTAGGACTTATGCTCCGTATATAATACCTATATAATACATATGGGAACTGTGTAGGACTGCAGCATGCTGAATAGAAGTGTGTGTGTGTGTGTGTGTGTGTGTGTGTGTGTGTGTGTGTGTGTGTGTGTGTGTGTGTGTCCGTCCATTCCTGTGATTCCGCAGACAGGCTCTCTGCAGAATGTAGAGGCGGCCTCAAAATGGGTTTGACCGTGTGTGTGTGTGTGTGTGTGTGTGTGTGTGTGTGTGTGTGTGTGTGTGTGTGTGTGTTTATATAGGGAGAGGGTCACTGAGCGAGAGAGATGGAGGGAGAGTCAGACTAAGGAGAGCGAGAGCCTCCCTGCTGTAGCCTTTCCAATAAAAACAGCTCTCGGCAGATCTCTCACTTCAGGACTATGTGGACAAAAGTATTGGGACGGCTCCTTCTGAGATCAAGGGTGTTAAAAAGAGCTGATCCTGCATTTGCTGGAGTAACTGTCTCCACTGTCCTGGGAGGAAGGAAGGCCGTGTAGGAGGAGCACCGCTGCAGGGCTTTAATTCCAGTCCGCGACAACAGCGAGCGTTAGTGAGGTCAGGAGGCGGCACGATCACCCCACCTCTTCATCCCCAACTCATCCCATCACTCCAGAGAACAGAGTAGTTCCTCCACAGCTCCACAGCTCAATGCTGGGGGGCTTTATACCCCCATAGCCCACGCCTGGCATTAGACAGCATGGCGCCTATAGGCTCAGGGGTATCTGCTGTTCTATTGGCAGCACTTCTCTACAGGGGCTGGACGAGCTGTCTGTGTGCATTTGCACGTCTGCGTCAGCAATGGGGGTGCACCTTAAAGTAGCTGTACGTTTTCATTAGCGCTCGCTGTGACCCGTTCAGTGTCCACCATGACTTTCCAGGCCACAAAGTGTCATCAGTAGGACGGGTCAGCCTGTCCCGTCTGAAGCTCCACTCTGACCGTTGTAAGACTGCGGAGTCCATCTGCCAGTAATGGTGGGTTTGGTGGGATGGGGCGAGGTGGAGGGGGGGCGTGATCCTCTTGTGACTTGATGGACGAACACACACACACACACACACACACAGACACAGACACTCTGTCCTAATTTTGTCTGCTCTGCCCCTCACCCACCCAAACACGGACCGGCGGCCCCATCAATGTTTTATACTAATGGACCTGTCTGACCATGTTTGAACACACGTGTGTGTGTGTGTGTGTGTGTGTGTCTGTGTGTGTGAGAGAGAGAGCAGGCTGTGTCTGAGTTTTAGGCCTGTGTGTGTGGCTGCCCTCAGGCTGTGTTCCAGGCTCTGTCCTCTGTTCGTAGTTCATCATCCTCAGAGCTCCCAAAGCTGCCCCCCCCAACTCTCCATCCCCAGGGGCTATGCTTCTTTATTCCTCCTTTTCTTTGTCTCTCTCTCTCTCTCTCTCTCTCTCACGCTCTCTGGTGGATCTCAGGGATCTCTTTAGGGATGTGCGGTATATGGTTTGCTAATCGATAATCAATAGATCTCTATTCAGAGCATCACCGCTTATCCTGGGTCTGTTCATGCTGTTGCTGCCAAATTTGGACCCCACCATCGGTGTCCCTCACAAATCCACGTTCTGCAGACCAGGCTCCGGTTCTCCAGGAGAGCCTCTGCTGAGCCTCTGCAGCCTCAGCCTTCTTTTCTTGGCTGAAGTAATTTCCTCGACCTAAGGTGGTCTCCTGCTTGTTGTGGCCCACCCTTTCTCAGCGGGCAATCTGAGCTACTGCGGCCTGAGCTTTCTGACGGCTCCAACCGGCCCCCACCCGCCTGGAGACCTGCGGACCTGGCAGTGTCGCCCTCATTCTGATGGCTGGTGTGAACGTTAGCTGGAGCTGCTGGGCTGGATCTGCGTGGTGCTGCTGCTCGATTGGCTGATTTGGAGAATTATGTGAACGAGTAGGTGTACTGAATGCCTGGGTGTTCCTAATAAATTGCTCAGTCTATTGAGTGCGAGTCAGGCCCCGGTGTAGTCTAAAGTTTTGGCACCCCTACTTCTCATATGGGTCTGTTCTTACTGGAGGAGTTGGAGAACGTGGACTCCCAGTTAAAGACACATGAGGTTGTGTGTGTGTGTGTGTGTGTGTGTGTGTGTGTGTGTGACTCAGATGTGTACGTCTTGGATCTTGCTCCACAGTTGTTTCCTGTTAGTGATTAAACACACGCACACACACTGGTGTTGGTGGCTGCTCCCTGTCTCCACACACAATGTGGCTTAACACTTTACTGTGTGAGATCACTTTACCACCCACAACGCAGGAGTGTGGTGTGTGTGTGTGTGTGTGTGTGTGTGTGTGTTTTTGACGTTCTTAGTCGTGCTTCATTTTACGCGATAGTGGTGTGTGTCAAGTTTGCGTTTTTTCACTGCTGTCATAAACCCACCCACACCCTCCTCACAGGTTTGCGAAATTGAGGAAGACAGTGTGACGCTGTATATGAAATGAACGTGTGTGTGTGTGTGTGTGTGTGTGTTGGTCCGGAGCTGTAGATCTGCACCACGCTCCTATGTGGGACGCGGAGCTGATGGAGTGGGTAGGTGGTAATGTTCTGGTGGGACTGTGGAGAGGATATATGGGGCTTGCGACGTTTGCATGTGGACGTATTTGCATGTTGGCCTGGTCGCTCTTTTCCGTAATTTTGAATTTTTTGGGGTTTTCTGCTGATTCGACCAGTAGAAAGGAAGGATTGAAATAAAAATTAAATAAAAATGGTTGCGGTTTAGATTTTGTTCTTAAAAGTGGCCAATTTTAACATGAGTGAAACAGTTTACACACTCCACCTAAAAAATATAATAATAATAATAAAAAAATAAAAATGTTAATGTTAATAATAAAGGTGCTACAAAGGGTTCAGCAACAGTTTTGATAAATGAAACTTTTTAATGGTAATAAATGAAAGAAAACTAATTAAATTAATTAATTAATTGCTCCAAGAAGCCTTTTTCGCACCTGTGTTTTTAAGGGTATTCAACACACATATGGGGTGTTTGAGACCCCACATCCTGCAACGCTATAAAAGTGTGTGTGTTCTCACATTAGTCAGACCCTGCTGAGATAACTGTCTGCCCCCCCCCCCCTGACTAATACTAGTGCTCAAAATGTGGCCTCCTTCTGAAAGGTGGGTGTGTGTTGAGAGCTCGGTGTGAGTCAGTGGGTTCCCGTAAAAGGCCGACGGGTAGATGAAGGCAGATAAGCTTGGATCATACTGTGTGTTCATGGTCGTTACACCATACAGGATGGTGTGTGTGTGTGTGTGTGTGTGTGTGTGTGTGTGTGTGAGCTGCTGCTTTAGCTTTTAGCGTGGGTGTTCAGAAGCTCCTCCCCCCTCCAGGGTTTCCTCACACTTACAGGAACTGACCTCACTCTGCCTCAGGCTGCCTCAGGCGTGACGTCGACAGAGGAAATGCCTTTAATGCTGCGGAGCACAAAAGCCTGACTGTACTGTTACTGAACAGCAGCAGACAAGAAGTTCTCTCAGACGGTTCCTGGTACACTATAAATCCACTGTATGGACAAAAGTATGCATTTATTAGACGGGTGTCCACAAACTTTTGAAAATGTAATGTAGATGGTGGTGCCTGTGCTGTGATCTGCTGCTAATGTCTTGGTACCAGTTACCATAGGACCCCTTCAGAGCTCTAGCGGAGTCTCCACCTCCCTCCTGAAAAGGGTTTCTGCTCTGGCAGGTGGTGAATAGGGGTTTTTTTTCTAAGCTGTGGTCCGCCTCTCTGGCTCTTTCCACGACTCTCTTTGGCACAGCTCTGGTCCTCAAACTGAAGGTGTGACCCAAAGCCTAGCCGCAGCGATGACGATTAACCGTAGCCTCTCTTTCTTCCCGGTAGACGGAGGACTCCCCGAGTCCAAAGCGCCAGCGACTGTCCCAGCAGTCTGTACTGGATCTCACCTCTGCCCCGCCCTCCACACCTTCTCCACCAATCAGACCGTGGGAGCTGCCCCCGAGCCGCAGACCGCACCCCTACCCCCACACACCCTACCACTCAGAACGCTGTCACACGCCTGCACGCCACAGACGCAGGTACGGATGAATGGCTGTTTGGATATTGGTATCAGAAATATTGAATTTTAGATTGATTGGTTATAAATAACCCCCTCCCCCTCACCCTCTCCGTCTCCCTGCAGCCCCCCAGCTCGTCGCCAGCGGGGACGCCGCGAGCGTCTGTCTCGGCTCCACCCACCTCACCCGTCTCACCACGGCTCGCCCGGTGGCGGCCAGGATGAAAACTACCGCCACCCGCCTCATCCTCACTCCCTCCATCCGTACGGCCAGGCGCCCCCTCACCCCCCGGCCGGCCTGGACGAGCCCCGCGCCTTCCACCCCCCTACGCTGTCGCCGCGGCTACTGCACCCACAGCAACAGGGCACCATGGTGATGGACCTCCATGAGCAGGTGAGTTGTAGGTGTAGGTGTTCATTTAATAAAGTCGATGAAGCTGCGCTGCTGTCAGAGCACGGCTGCTCCGCCGTTATGGTTGAGTGACCTCAGCGCTGGTATTCCCAATGTTTTTCCATTGACCGATATTGACCCGTGTGTGTGACTTTGCTCAATGCCCGGTTGTGTGTGTGTGTGTGTGTGTGTGTGTGTGTGTGTGTAGCTCCCTCAGGGTACAGTCCCGGTATCGTATACTGTTTCCCCGGTGCCGCCCCACGGCCTCCCCCCTCCACTCTGCACAGGACAGCATCTCCCAGCATGCTCCTCTCAACAGCAGGTGCCCGCCTGCTCCGTCGTCTTCAGCGGCCAGCAACACTATCCAGTCTGCAGCGTCCCCCCTCCGGTGTGTATATGTGTGTGTGTGTGTGTGTGTGTGTGTGTGTGTGTGTGTGTGGTATCTCCCTTCTTATTTGTTAGCCTCTGCTGCCCCCTTGTGTCTAGAATGGGAAAAGTGTGTGTGTGTGTGTGTGTGTGTGTGTGTGTGTGTGTGTGTCTCTCTCTCTCACACACACCCTCTCTCTTACTTTCTCAGATATTACCTGCGTGCTCGGTGCAGCACTTGCCGGTTCCGTACGCATTTCCGTCGCTCCTCTCCAGTGATCCTGCGTTTCTGCTTCATCCTCCACACCTCTCGCACCACCCGCCCCATCTGCCCCCACCCGGACAGTTCCTGCCTTTCCACACTCAGCAGTCACGATCGGTGCGTGTACACACACACACACACACACGGGTTACCAACGCTATTCGAGTCACACCGCCTCCATGTGGCAGAGTGGGGTTCAGGTCCTCACCTGGGCGAGCTTGCCACACTAATACTGACGAGACTGCCTGAGCAGGACCAGTGCTACCTTGCCTGCCTCTGAGAATAGCATAGAAACTGCTTAGTACCATAGCAACTGCTCATTTAGCGCTTAGCCGGCACTCGGAATGACCTAGCAATTGCATTTTGCTAATTTGTCGTTCGTAGCCATCTGGAAACGCTTCAGCAACCACTTGAAGTGGCCAACAGGAAACACCCTAGCAACTACTAGAGATCCCATATTGACGTCCATGGCTTGGAACAGCACAGAAACTGTCTAGTACCCAAGCGAATGCTTAGCGACAGCTTAGCAACCATTTGGAACCAATTGCCATTTTCTAATTTAACATTTGCAGTTATAGTTATTATTAATAAAAATACTATACAGCACCTTAGCAACTGTCTAGACTACCATGGAAACAGTTTAGAACTTTCCTACCATAGGCAACACCTTATGTGGCCGCAAGAACTGCATAGCAAGGAGGCAGTACTGGATAAGTCTCTCTCTCTCTCTCTCTCTCTCTCTCTCTCTCTCTCTCTCTCTCTCTCTCTCTCTCTCAGCCACTGCAGAGGATTGAGAATGAAGTGGAGCTGTTGGGGGATCATCTGCCTGTGGGGGGCAGCTTTAATTACCCCCACTCGGGCCACCCCAGCCCCTTGCCTCCTTCCACCCCGCTGCAGTTCCTTTCTCACGAACCCCTGCCGCAGGAGCTCTTTGGAATGGTAAGTAGACTACATTACCCACAATGCACCACTCACAATTACATTATCCACAGAGTGCTTTTCCTACACTGCTGCACGCAGGCCTTTGTTGGAGATCTGATCATCTCTCTCTCTCTCTCTCTCTCTCTCTCTCTCTCTCTGTGTGTGTGTGTGTGTGTAGCCGTATCCTAACTTCATGCCTCGACGAATCACAGGCCGGCGTTATCGCTCGCAGCAACCTGTGCCCCCGCCTCCTTATCACCCCAGCCTGCTCCCCTACTTCCTGTGAGTTTATACGCGTGAATGCAGCACCAGCATACCTCAAATAACTGTTAGCACTCTGAATAGCCTAGAAACGGGCAAGCACTAATGGACCTGTTTAGCAACACCATAGCAACCACTTGGAACAGCAGAGCAATTGGCTTTCATTAGGAGATGCACCTTATTTATTCACATGGCCACACCTTTACCGTCAATTGGCGTACCTTAGCAGCTTGTAAGCAACACCCAAGCAGCTACTAGAGATCCCCTACCAACATACTAGCATCCACCTGGAACGCCATAGAAACTACTTAGCATCACCTTAGCAACCACTGAAAACAGCATAGCAAATGCCTTTCTTTAGGAAACACCTCTTTCTAGTGATTATTTTAACTACCAACCCTCAAGTACCATAGCAGCCAGTAAGCAACATCCTAGCAACTACTAGAGATCCTCCAGCAGCATCCTAGCATCCACCTGGAACACCTTTGAAACTACTTAGCAACCACTGGATACTGGATCTTTACTGATTTTCTTTTAATCTTGCAACATCCTAGCAACCACATAGCAACACCTTAGCAACCACCTGAAGTACCATAGCAGCCAGTAATCAACACACTAGCAATTACTAGTCAACTAGAGATCCTTTAGCAACATCCTACCATCCAGCTGTAACACCATAGAATTTGCTTAGCAACACCTTAGCAACCACTTGGTATAGCATAGCAAATGCTTTTTGGGAAATGCAGCTTTCTAATGAATTGTTTTATTTTACCTCCTCTTGCAACATCCTAGCAACACCTTAGCAACCACCTGAAGTTCCATAGCAGTCAGTAAGCAACACTGTAGTAACTACTAGAGCTCCCCTACCAACACCCTAGCAACATAAAATAACAGAAACTGCTTAGCAACACCTTAGCAACCACTGGGTACAGCATAGCAAATGCTTTTTGGGAAATGTATCTTTCTAATGATTTATATTTGAACTCCTCTTGCAACCACATAGCAACACCTTAGCAACCACCTGAAGTTCCATAGCAGTCAGTAAGCAACACTGTAGTAACTACTAGAGCTCCCCTACAAACACTCTAGCAACATAAAATAACATAGAAACTGCTTAGCAACGCCTTAGCAGGACGATCTGTAGGACGTCTGTCTGAGAAGCTCCAGGGTAATACAGATCCCCTCTTTCTCCTTTATTTTTCCTCAGGTCTGTTCTTCCAGTGCAGCCTACAGCCGTGGGGCCCGCCATCAGCTTAGAGCTGGACGTAGATGATGGAGAGGTGGAGAATTACGAGGTGAGGTTACGCAGTTCAATTAAACTCGAATCAGACGGAGGAGAAGCAGCAGCAGGAGCTTCGGTCAGTTAGGTTAGGTTGGGGATAACCTGTTGTGTACGAGGTTGCAGGAGTGAAGCTCTGCCGTGAATGTGCTTGCATGCGTATGTGCAGCTTCACCTCACCCTCCTTCTGAATCTGTGTTTCGTAGGCTCTGTTGAACCTGGCCGAGCGCCTTGGGGAAGCAAAACCACGCGGCCTGACTAAAGCTGATATAGAACAGCTGCCTTCCTACAGATTCAACCCCAGCAATCACCAGTCTGAGCAGACCCTGTGAGTAGCACGCACACACACATCCCTTTAAACCCTAACGGCCTGCATGTGGGCGTATACTTGCAGTTCTCGTCTTCCAATGACATCGTTTGGATGGTAGTGTCATTGCGTGTGTTTTTTATTTTTTATTTATTTACTCCAAAGCCTTGTGTTTTAAGGTGGTAGTCTGCTACTGCAGATGGCGCTACACAAGGATGATTAGACTATGAATAACTGCAGGGTGTGTGATGGGACATACTATATATACGTTTAGTGAAAACACATGGACACTGGTAATCAGCCCCAGACTTGAACTCCTCCTCCCTTCTGGGCATTAAAATAAAAAATGAGTCTACGCTGCCATCTGGTGGCGTCTCAAGGATATTTGAGCTCACCCCAGCATCAGAAACCATTTTAGACGTACCAAAGAAAGTCTGCAGAGAGGAAACGAGGGCTTGTTCTGTGTTGAGTCCATTCATACCTCCTCAAGAGGCCTTAGTCTTCTTATTTAGTGTGTGGACCCAGGGAACCCACACCTGCCAACACCTGGTTTGGTGGTAAATCAGGGCTTAATGATGGTAAATCAGGTGAGCTGCTGCTGCTGCTGGGGGGCGTTCAGGAGAAACCTGGAAGAACCGAGCTCTGTTCTTCAGACTAGCTCACAGACAAGATCTCACTACTTTCTTTCTTCAGAATGAGAAGCTCTTGTTTCTCCTTTTTACTGGATTCATGTTCACCTGCTTCATCTGTTCTGATGAGATCTGGAGCTTCTACAGTAAAAACTCGCTCACTGCTGAGAGACAGGGGTTTAAATAATTGGCTAAGGGGCCCAGAACCCCCTCACAGCTCTTTACATCCATGCATGTGTACATATTACCGTACAATACTGCAGTATTATTTTGTGTGTATAGTAAACTGTGTGGATTATTGCCTCTGTGACGGTCCATGTTCCTAAACTCTCTGTCTCTCTGTGTGTGTGTGTGTGTGTGTGTGTGTGTGTGTGTGTGTGTGTGTGTGTGTGCAGGTGTGTGGTGTGTATGTGTGACTTTGAGTCTCGTCAGCTGCTGCGAGTCCTGCCCTGCAATCATGAGTTCCATGCCAAGTGTGTCGACAAGTGGCTCAAGGTGAGTGTGTGTGGCCCAGCATATAAGGCACAGAGCCGGAATGTCGATCACTGAATGTCTGTTTCCTATCTCTGACCCGACAACCTTCTGGTCTCAAGCTCACGTCTCTTAACCTTTTAGGCCAATTGATGCCCCTACGCCGTCCCCCTATGCTGTCCCCATCAGTTTCCCCATGAGTTTAATACCATTTAATTGAACCGACAACCTTCCAGCCCCAAGCCTGCTTCTGCTGCCCCCTAATTGTTAGTCATTAATAATGTTTAATGAACGACTGAACCAACAACCTTTTTGCTTTTGACTGCCTGGTTCTCAATATGGTCCAGACTTACGGTCCAGACCTTTGCCCAAGATCAGTGTATTAAGACAGAGCTGAACCGTGGATCGGTCTGAGCACCACCTCCATAGATCATCCTCTGTACTTTCCGTTGTTTTTCTACTTTTCTGATTTTTAATTGAACCGACAACCTTCTGGTCACAAGCCCACTAGCCTAACCTTTAGGCCTCTGCTGCCCCCTGGCTGTTGGTCATAAGTACTGAACTGGCCTGACCTCATCGTCTATATAACGAGTTTCACCTCCTGATTTTTACCTTTGCCTCTTCCTTTCGCTCCTCAGGCCAACAGAACCTGCCCTATCTGCCGAGCGGACGCCTCAGAAGTCCAGCGGGATTCCGAGTGACGATCCCAGCTCCTTTCACACTCGCAGACGTGCCCGCACACACCAACACACCTACACACACACACCCACCACTGTTTTCGTCCCAGGATCACATTGCCCTGTGCAGCCAGCTGGACTCCAGAACTTGTCAAATCTCTCGGCACACTGGACTTTTCACCCCATCTCCTGTTGCATAGAGTTCCTCTGATAGACAAACACACTCCCAACACACACACACACACACACACACACACACACTCTATCTCCCTCAACTGTAAAGCTTCTGCGATGAGCTTCCTTTCGCACTGTGCTCAGCGTCAAGCGTAAACAAGCACAGATGCACGCACACACACACTCTCAAGACACCCCTACACATCTCCGGTTGCTATGGTTACTAACGCCATGAGTCCAAAGATAATGGTTCATATATTTGTTAGTTTGTTTCGTTCAGATTAGGTCACTCCAACCACTGCCATTACTGTTGTTATTGTTATTATTATCATTATTATTATTATTATTTTTATTTTGTTTGTTTTTGGGGTACAGGGTGGTTGCAGTTTTCATTGTATGTGTGTAAGTGTGCGCGTGGGTGGGTGGGTGTGTGTTCAGATACGTGTACTCAACATTCCCTAGCATGTGAGCACACCGGTGGTGTGAAGGTAGCTCGTAAGCGGACGCGGACAATTGTGTGCATGTGCTTTTTATATTCTACCAATAAAAAATAGTATATATATATATATAAAATATATACATATATATATGTGTGTTTGTATATATATATGTATGTATCGATATAGAGGGACAGAATAACACAATTCATACGTTTTAAATAAAAGAAATTGTCTCCTCCACCCCCCCAATTAAAAAAAACAAAAAACAGGGGGGCGGAAATTAACAGCAAATTGTATCTATATATAAAGTTGGGCTTTTTTCCAGGGTGGGTTTTTTGCTCAATTATGATCTAGCAGTCTTATAGAATTGGAATACTGTGAGGTGTGTGTGTGTGTGTGTGTGTGTGTGTGTGTGTGTGTGTGTGTGAGAGAGAGAGAGAGAGAGAGTGAGTGTGTGTCGGCGCATCATTGGTTACTTGTGTGTGTTATTTATCCTGTATGTGTGGTACAGAACACTGGCTTTACCGCTCTCCCTTCCCCCCCCCAACCCCCTCTTTCTGTTCTCGACTCCGAATGTCTGGCTGTCACTTCCGCGGCGTGTGATTGGTTAAGCAGGGGCAGTGGGCGTGCTTCAATGTAGCACACATCGTTTATTTTAGGATCGACGGTTCATGTTTTTATTTGTCTTTTTATTTTATTTGTAACAGATCAGTGCTTCTTAAACTAGTCCTCGACGACCCCCCAAATGGTCCTGATACGAACCGAGCGGAAACGTGGATCGTCAGGTCGAGGGGGAGGTTCCGTCTCCGTAGATCATCCAACTCTTTCCTTCTTGCTTCTCCATCCTCGAAAAAAAGATCAAGAACGATGACGTAGTCTTCCTTCCGTGCGAGTCCAGTTTTGGTAAAGCCGAAAGCGCCTCAGCAGCCAGATCTGAAGAGTCCGAAAAAAGTCTACCGTCGCTAACGCTGCTAACCGTGTGAACGTAAGCGAATAGTCACCAGTTGGCAACCCTTCTCAAACACACCTGATCCAGTATTGGAGCCAGATGCGATGACTCTGAACTCCCCACCAGGACCAGGATTGGACACCCATTGTGTTGGCAGGGTGGCTGCTTGCTTCTAGTCGCTGTTAGCCGCATTAGCATGGTTGCTCCAGCCGTTTCGCTGAAATGCGACGCTTCGGGAGGAGCTGTGTGAACGTCAGAGCAGGAGAACATCAAAGGAGGAGGAGTAGAAGAAAGGGAAACCAGATTGCGTTTGTTGGCTGTACTGGAAGGTTGTCCCGATGTGGGACTCGCAGGCCGATATCAGATCGTTTTTGACGTGCCGGTACTCCGCTTGATATTAAATCGACCTGAATCAGCATTACGGTGAAGGCTAATCCGTTGGACGCGTATAAATGTATCTATTTTTCTAAGTAGTTCTCTGCCGATACTGATGCAGTTCCGATATCGGAACGCGGCCCTGCTTTCAATTTCACGTTTAGCACAGGATCGCTCACAGTTTCAACACTCTGCACGCACTACCGTTTATTTCACGCTCCTCGGAAAGCATCCAAACTTTATATATATATATATATATATATATATATATAATATAATTGTCATGAATCTCCAGTCAGGTAGCACAGGGATGTGTTTGTGTGATAGAAAGACACAGGTAAAGGCACATGGGTAGAACGGCGGTTGGAAAAGGGAAGCACTTCGGCTTGGTAAAAAAAAGGATAAAGGGACACAAACACTACATAGCAGGGAAGCAACGCTCCGAATTCCAGTGTCAGGCCTTTAATTCTGGTTTCCTCTTTTTTCCCCTCTTCAGTCTTTCCTTTATGTATCCATGCCTCGCCCAAGAAAACACACTGTTCGCTTTCCAGAATGAGTGTGTGTGCGTGTTTAAGATGCTAGAGCTACCAAGCTGGACCAAGGTGTGGCTTAGGGTAATTAAAGCAAGGCAGCATTAGTGAGTAATCAGCCTCCCGGTTAATAACGATTATTCGACGAAGTAGTGGGCGGAGCATGGCCGCACCTTTCTTTTTGTCCCGCAGGCTTCGCCCCCTCCCCCCTAACCAATGTTAAGTTACAAGCCCTTCACCCTGCCGTAGACTCCATGGCTTCGTAGGGTTGTGTGCGCTTGCGAGTGTTTGTGGAATGACGTGCCACTGACTCGACCTGAGTGAAGGTGCGAATGGACTGCAACAAATGGTTGAGTGGTCCCAACAGCCACCTATGTCATGCTATGCAGGCTCTATGGCTGGGCTGTGTAGAGTCCTAAAGGCTTTTGTAGCGTCAGCTTGGAAACCCGTAGTGTCTTAACAGCAGATGCCTTTCAGCCATTCTCCAGCGTCTCGTTCAGATTAGTGTCATACGCCGAGGCGTCCTACTGACCTCGTGTTCCTGCCGGTCAACTCGTTCCACTTCAGGCGCGTACGTTCGGGTCCCGTTACTAAACTCCTGTCTCTTTGGTTTCTTTCCTCCCCTCCTGCTTGGTACAATAGCAGTTACCTCATTTTTACTATTTATGGTGTTTTTGTTTGTTTTTTTATTTTGCCTAAACAAATGAGAGCTTCTGAATTTGTTTTTTTTTTTTTTTTTATGGGTTTTAATTTGTTTTCCATTAAAAATACAATTGTATCATTTAACATGATGTAGTTTCATATGTATAATATCTGTAACCAAAATCATTTGAAGGCTTGATATAAAAATTTTTAACAAACATTTGTACATTTTTTATGAGAGTTATTACTAGTAACGCTTTACTAAGTAGTGCAATGATTTTTTTTTTTTTTTTTTTTTCCTTCAGACCCCGATCCCCAGTCTTTTGGATTTCAAAGGGTGGTTCAATAATAAATGTATAATGTTCTCTTCTTCCATTGCTTGGCTTCTATTTCTAATTCGACCCTGCATCTTTAATTTTGCACCTCTCCATTTGAGTAGTGATGCAGTTAATCTTTTTGGTTGGGGTTGCTTGTTCATAATCTACTCCACGTTTAAAACCTCCTACATCAGGCAGGAAACCACCAATTTTAATACAGGATGCAAGCACACAACCTTCAAAGGGATGCTCTGTTATAGTTGGAAGGGGCGTCAATTAAGACCCAAGAAACACGACCTGTAGAGGTTAAGAGGCGATGAACACAGCGTTGGACCCTCTTGGGGTACTCTGAAGTGGACTGGCACCCTGTCCGGTAGTTCTTCCTGCCTTATACCCAGAGACTCAGGCTTGGTTTCAGAACTGCCGCAACCCTGACCAGGAAGATGTGGTTGGTGTGGTGCAACAGCGAACACCACTGCCTGCCAGTGAGCTATTACGCCAGGTGGAAGACCAGGCTTCGTTTTCCCAGTCTGGGTGACTGCTACACTACACCAATAAGTGTCCTTGGGCAAGACTCCTAACCCTACACTGGCCCACCTCTGTAATACGAGTGACCTTTTTATTTATTTATATATATATATATATATATATATATATATATATATATATATATATATATATATATATATATATATATATATATAGAGAGAGAGAGAGAGAGAGCGTCAGCTAAATGCCGTAAATGTAAACGAAGAAGCTGTAAAGAAGGTGGAAGGATAAATGGACAAATTCACATCAAAATAAACTAAATCATGCAAAATATGCAAATCATCTCTGTCTGACAAAAGCCTCTTATCCCTAAAGCAGCAACTTTACAGGAGAAGGGGGAAATATTTACTTCCCGTGTAAAAAATAAAAAAATTACTTGTCATTTTAGATGTTTTGTTGCTCTGTTAATTATGAAATTCTGACACAATGTGAAGAACATCAGCCAGATTCACATTGTCAAAAAATAATTTTGTTGTGACGTGAGCTGCCGATCACAAGGTCGTCTTCTGATGTTGTGGATGTGAGCCTTCTCATCTGCCCTTAATTAAATGGCTTAAACTGTGGTAAGATGTATGGTCTGCTGTACATTAGTTAAAAGGGAGTCGATCCATCTGCTGCAGGAGTTATATGCACGTCTTCCTTCTCTTTTACAGTTGGCTTGTTTTTTTTTGTAGCGCCGCAAGGAGGTCTGAATGGGTTGTGGTCCAGACTGCTTTGCTGTGGCGCATCCATGAGTCCACCACGGGCATCTGTGTCTCCGTGGCCATCCAGGGGGGCAGTGGTGGTTGATACCCTAGGTAACACTGGTAGGGGGTGAGGCCAGTGGTGGCGCACCGCAGAGAGTTCTGGGCCATCACCAGTCACTGGGGAACGTGTGGCAGTACAGCCGTAGAAACTTCCCCAGTTTCTGGTTGGCATGCTTGCACCCGAGAGGTAAACTGGCCCCCACAATCTGATATGATGTCCTCCGGAATCCCGAAATTCCGGAGGTTTGCATTGCCAAAGGCATTGTTGTGAACGGAATGAAACAAACCCCCCGATTGCCGGTGATCGGGCGAGAACCTCTACGCAGGCGTCTCTTGCAGTCCTTTGCAACAACTTCTGCGCTCCTCTGATGAGAGGTGACCTATGCGCCATCGAGGAGGTGGCTGCAGGCTGCATGACTAGGCTAAGAGGCGGGACGGGGTGACAGGCCCCTTAGTACCAGCTACTGGCCCCCAGCACCCCGGGTGGAGGCCTTAGAGCTGGTTGAGCCGAATAGCAAGCACGATGAGCTCATCAAGTGAATTCTGTCATGGGGTGTACAGCTAGATACTTTATTAATTAATCAAATACAAAACAAAGAGATACGAAAAGCGAGGTGCAGTAAACTAGGGCAAAACAATGAACAGAACCAAAATGTGACAAATGAGATGGCGAACCAAAACAAACCTGGGACTGGGAGGAGCAGGGAGCTGAGCAGGAGAATAACGAGGGGGATAAACAGAAAGCCACAAACCTCCCTTGGGTGACAAGAGCAAAACTGAACTGAGGACAGAGCCGAGCTCAGGGGTAGCTGAGGAACCAGCTGCTCGACTAGAGAACAATGCCAACCTAACCTGAGTGTGCAGTGAACTGGCTCGACCTGGGTCGCCTTGGAACCTGAGCAGGAATCGAACATACCTCGCATGCCTCTAGAGCCAACAGTAAATCCTTCAGACCATGAATAGAACTATCGCCGACCAGAACACGCCAACAACGCGTGAGGAATCAGGCAATGAGCAGTGAATGAACAGTGAATGAACACAAATGAATTGCAACTGAACATAAATCAACACAAACAACCAGGAAGTGAAATGGAAGTCCTTATTTGGGCCTGTGGGCGACGGTTCATCGTCCCTGGGGAGGGCACGATAACGAGGGACTGACAGTAAATACCTTTTGTTTAAGTTTTGTATAAATGTATTGTCCCTCCTGTTGAGACATGGCTTGTCCCATGACTCAAAACTGCAGCATATCTAAAGAGATTATTTGGTAGGATTGGTTTGTCTTCTGGTCACATATAAAGGCTGTCTTTTTTGGTAGGCCCCTTTATTTATCCACTTATGCTGTTCATTTTTCGTTGAGGCCTGTTGCATATCCTTCAACCCTTCTGTTTCTACATGATCAGGGTGTATCTGTGTACACAGAATGTCCTGTGTCTCTGTAGCCTTTGGCACAGCATCAGCTTTTGAGTTGGCAACAAGAATTTTGTAAGTTCCTCCTGTATGTGCCGAACATTTGCAGATGGCTACCTTTTTAGGTAATTGTACAGCATCTAGAAGTGCGAGAGTAAGGTCTTTGTGGTTTATGTCTTTGCCTGTGCAAGGTGCAAAGATATGAATAGTAGAGAATGCAGATTGACTGTCAGTGTATATCTATCTCTTTGTTTGCAATCTACAAACTGTGTGAATGGTTTTACATAATTGGGGAGCGTTAAGATTCCTAAACTCACCAATAATTGGTTGATTTCTACAAATCCAAAGATTGTCATGGGCAGCCATGGGCTCTGATAACACGTGTCCCAAATATTTGACAGCGGTTTTAGCTTGTTAACTTGATGGCCCTGGTCTGGCAAGATTTTTTTTAAATGCTGTCATAATAATGCAACCATTAATAAAGGGGCTTAGTCTCTTCTATTACTAAGATGCCATTGGTGCATCTTTGAGCTTTTAGTGTTCTCTGGAATAATGGTTGCTGCTCCATCCAGTACTTTTGGGATGAGTTGGGGAGTTGGGGGATGATGAGGTGGGGTGGTGATCATCCAACATCCTGACTTCAAGAATACTCGTCACTAAATGCTATCCAATCCTCACAGCAATTATCCTCCACAATCTAGTAGAAAGTCTTTTTTCCATTTTGAGTTCAGATGAAACAATGAATGAGCAAGTGTCCCAATACTTTTGTCCACATAGTGTATTGTGACAGACATTTCAAACTTCAGATTTGTTTGGCTTATCTGATAGAAAACTGCGGTGGTATTCTGAGATACTTATGACCCAATTATATCAGTCAGTGATGAACCCTTGATCAGGTTTGTATAAGTTTAACCATCATCTAAATAAGTTTAACCACCATCTGTACAAGTTTAACCATCATCTGTATAAGTTTAACCACCATCTATATAAGTTTAACCATCATCTGTATAAGTTTAACCACCATCTATATAAGTTTAACCATCATCTGTATAAGTTTAACCACCATCTATATAAGTTTAACCATCATCTGTATAAGTTTAACCATCATCTGTATAAGTTTAACCACCATCTATATAAGTTTAACCATCATCTGTATAAGTTTAACCATCATCTGTATAAGTTTAACCACCATCTATATAAGTTTAACCATCATCTGTATAAGTTTAACCACCATCTATATAAGTTTAACCATCATCTGTATAAGTTTAACCATCTATATAAGTTTAACCACCATCTGTATAAGTTTAACCATCATCTAAATAAGTTTAACCACCATCTGTACAAGTTTAACCATCATCTGTATAAGTTTAACCACCATCTATATAAGTTTAACCATCATCTGTATAAGTTTAACCACCATCTATATAAGTTTAACCATCATCTGTATAAGTTTAACCATCTATATAAGTTTAACCACCATCTATATAAGTTTAACCACCATCTATATAAGTTTAACCATCATCTTTATAAGTTTAACCATCATCTGTATAAGTTTAACCACCATCTATATAAGTTTAACCACCATCTGTATAAGTTTAACCATCATCTGTATAAGTTTAACCACCATCTATATAAGTTTAACCACCATCTGTATAAGTTTAACCATCATCTATATAAGTTTAACCACCATCTGTATAAGTTTAACCATCATCTATATAAGTTTAACCATCATCTGTATAAGTTTAACCACCATCTGTATAAGTTTAACCATCATCTGTACAAGTTTAACCATCATCTGTATAAGTTTAACCATCATCTGTATAAGTTTAACCACCATCTATATAGGTTTAACCATCATCTATATAAGTTTAACCACCATCTTTATAGGTTTAACCATCATCTGTATAAGTTTAACCATCATCTATATAAGTTTAACCATCATCTGTATAAGTTTAACCACCATCTGTATAAGTTTAACCATCATCTGTATAAGTTTAACCATCATCTATATAAGTTTAACCACCATCTGTATAAGTTTAACCATCATCTGTATAAGTTTAACCATCATCTGTATAAGTTTAACCATCATCTATATAAGTTTAACCACCATCTGTATAAGTTTAACCATCATCTGTATAAGTTTAACCATCATCTGTATAAGTTTAACCACCATCTATATAGGTTTAACCATCATCTATATAAGTTTAACCACCATCTTTATAGGTTTAACCATCATCTTTATAAGTTTAACCATCATCTATATAAGTTTAACCATCATCTATATAGGTTTAACCATCATCTTTATAGGTTTAACCATCATCTTTATAAGTTTAACCATCATCTATATAAGTTTAACCACCATCTGTATAAGTTTAACCATCATCTGTATAAGTTTAACCACCATCTATATAAGTTTAACCATCATCTATATAAGTTTAACCACCATCTGTATAAGTTTAACCATCATCTGTATAAGTTTAACCATCATCTGTATAAGTTTAACCACCATCTGTATAGGTTTAACCATCATCTGTATAAGTTTAACCACCATCTGTATAAGTTTAACCATCTGTATAAGTTTAACCATCATCTGTATAAGTTTAACCACCTTTTTTCTCAACTTTGGCTTAGACCTCTTGCAGTGCGTCTTGCCCTACTCCTCCCACCCAGATAAAAAGATAAAAAATGTTAAAATGATTGGGAGAAGAGCTGACCAAAAGAAGCCAAAGGGCTGCATTGCAGACATGGTCAGCTAGTGTTACCACAAGCATTGACTATGATCTTTCAGCTACTTCAGCTACTACATTTTATAACTAGAAGCTGCAGTTTCATAGCTGAGGTCAGTTAATTAGGCTCAGCTATAGGAAGTAATTTAAGGCCCACATAGGCCAACAAAATTGGCTTTAGCTTCACAAATTGTTGGAAAGGTTGAATTTGTGAATTATGTGTAATTTGATGGTTTTACCAGCAGATGGAATCATTGTAACACAAAGCTGTTCTGGTTCTATCAATAAAGACTGTGGTTTAGGAGTTCCAGTTATAAGAACTCTTAAGTCTGGATACAGTGGTCAGAGTAATTGTGATCTCTCACAGTCTGAAAATATATTTTAAATATACATGTGCTGCCTTGATTCCTGCAATAATTCCAGGTAGGCTCAGACTCTCAACCCTGACCAGGAAGAAACGGGACCACCATTAACAATGTTCATCTATGACCATACATGCTTCTATTAGAGAACCTAAAGTGGTTCCTCTATGGCATCGCTCAAAGAACAATTTGCAGTGTGAACTGGCCTTGAACTGTAGTTGGTGCAGCTGAGGGAATCTCTACAAGACAGGCTCATTTAGCCTTCATCCTCACAGTGCAGCTCTGCCGTAGGCCTCACTGGGCCCTACGGTGCAGCTGCGCCCTAGACGTCAGAGACACACAAGTGCTGCTGGTTGAAGCTTTATATAAAAGGACAGTTTTGTAAGCTCTAAAAGTTGAAACCGCTCAGCGTCTCTCCTCTGAAGGAAAATTCTGAGGATTAATTATTCAGAAATGATAAGGTGCCCACAATCTCTCCACTTGGCTGGACTTCTTAATACTTTTTTTATGCAGCGTTACTGACATATCATCAGCCAAGAGTTTTGTTAGGTAATTCTGACTGGCTAAAGTTCACTGTGGCCTGCAGATTTCTGTAGTCCATAGGGTCTAAGAAAGGTTTAAGATTTAAAGCCATAGAAGAGGTCCCAAATGTCATATTCTTAGTGACCTAAAAATAACGGGCCACTAGGACGTCACTTGGATTTTGCTGAATGTGCATATTATGGAAAAGAGATGAGAAGCTGGCCTCAGATACATCAACAGATGCAGTTATGGGAAAGCTAGCGGGTATCTGTACTATCTGGACTGCCTCAGACTGCCGCTAACCACGGTCTGGAACTGCAAAGCGGAGTGCCAGGGAAGCCAAAGCCAGGGACCCTGCTAAGCTGGTGGTAAAAATAGACTGGTAAAACTGCATCTGAGCACTGTTCACCCCAACCGAAGTCACACACTTACTACTGCTACACTATATAGACAAAAGTATTGGGAAACCTGCTCATTCAGTTTTTAAAAAAGAGTTGATCCTGCTTTTGTTGGAGTAACTGTCTCTACTGTCCACTAAAGAAGGCTTATCACTAGATTTTAGCATTGCTATGTAAGGTCAGGAAGATGATCACCACCCCAACCCCCTTTCCCTTCTTTTTGCATGGCAGATACTGGAGCACAGAGGACTTCTCTTATGCAACCCCCCCCCCCCCTTTCTAAACAAAGCAGAATATTGCTCAAATCTAAACATCACGCTTGGACTCCTCTTCATATCTTATTCATTTATGGCTTGTTGAGCGCAGCAGTCGAGGCCTGCACTGGAAAAAATGTGCCTGTGATGTGACTGCTGTGCAGGTTTTCAACATGCTTTGGGTTCTTTAAAGGCCTTTTTGGTACCCTCACACAGTCTAACTAAAAAACTATTTTCTTTTAAAAATTAACGTTTTTTCTTTTTAAGTTTCTTTTAAACTTTCTTTTAAAATATCAGTTTCATTTGCTTGTGTTTTTTATACTGAAACGATTAGACTTTATAGATCTATATATAGTCTGAATTTCTTTTACTGTTTTACATATTTTTGTTTTAGTGTTTTAACACGTGCTTTAGTCTTTGGGGTTTTTTTTGGTATTAGATTAGATTTCATGTCATGACCAATATCATAACTTTAAAAAAAAAAATTATTTTTTCGATTTTGGTTTCCCAATTTTATTCCCTGTAATATTGCCATTTTGGAAGGTTTTTGGAAGCTTTTTGATTGACAGCAACAAGTTATTAAAAGGAGGTTTCTTTGACTTTTTGGTGCTGTATAGAACCACTTTTAGAACCAATGAAGACCCATCCCTTACCTTGAACTTATTAAAGGCTTACGATTGTACTCATATCTTACTTGGCTTGACATTCAGGCGAAGTGTAGTCTGACAGTGTTGTGTACCTAGGTCTCCACACTGCCTTTTGCATTGGCAGCATCTGGGCTGGAGGTATCTTTTATGTCCTAGCCTATACAAATGAGCCAAGGATATTTTCTGAGTAAACAGTAGAGCACTTCTGTAAGTCTCTCTGGATAAGAGCGTGTGCTAAATGCCTTCAATGTAAATGTATACACTATTATTATAGCCACTGTCTTCCACACTCATTAGGCTGAATGGGATTTTACCAGTGTTCTGTAACTTATCCTACCAAGCAACAGTTGGAGGGAAGACCATGGGCATGTCAACCCTGTATCTATGCTGCATTAATTAGTGTTTCTCATGGAATAAAATATTATATTTATATTGCTCGGCAACCATAGTCTACTGTTAATAAATGTTAATGTGTATTATAACAACAACACATCAGGTCACTGTAATGCACAGAGCCTATTGCTTGTCTCTGCTGCTGACTCATTCACAGCTGTCGATTCGGGGTTCGTCCTTATCTAGAGCATAAAAACCCCTTCTGCATGAATAAGACTGGAGCACACACTTCTCATGCTTTTCTGCCCTCTGTCCAAGGTCTTAAAGTAATGCCGGAGCAGTAACGAGCACCATGGCCGGGGCAAGGAGACTCTGTGTGTTTGTATCAGTGGCAGGGCAAGTCTTGAGGGTTGTGTGTGTCTTGTTTTGACTTGGGTCAGCCTGTCATAGGGACTCACTAGCATCCAGCTTATGCAATCTGTCCCCAAACCAGAGAGCCACAGATCCGACACCACTGTGTGTTTCTTTAAAGGGATAGTTTTTGAAAAATTCGAATTTATACAAATGGACTACATCAGCCATAACATTAAAACCAACTGCATAATATTGCGTAGCGCTCCCCCCTTGTACCACCAAAACAGCTCTGACCCTTTATAAGAGGGACCTCTGAAGGTGTCCTGTGGTATTTGGCACCAAGACGTTAGCAGCAGATCCTTTAAGGCCTATAAATTGTGAGCTGGGGCCTGGTTGTCCTTACTGGTAGGCAATGACCACAGCATACTGGAATGGTCCCACAAAACCTGATGCTTTGCAGCCAGTTATCTAGCAATCACAAACTAAACTGCAGAACCAATCAAAATGTCCATTTCAGCCAAAGTGCAGGACAACAGCCAGTCCAACTTCAGAACCAATCAAAGTCTTCATTTTAGATGAGGGGTGGGACAACATACAATCAAACTGCAGAACTGCAGAACCAATCAAAATCTCCATTTTAGCTAGAGCGGTATAACAGACAGTCAAACTCAGCTGCAAGTCTTCATTTTAGGGGAGGGGCAGGACAACAGTCAGTCTAACTCAATGTCAGAACCAATGACAATCTCTATTTCAGCTCGGGGGTGGGCAACAGAAACACTCAACGATAGACCAACCAATAGCTGGCTTCCAAAGCCTAGGCTGCAGCCGGGGTAGGGTTGCCCTATGAAAACTCCTTCTTTTAGCCTATAGGTGATACAAATGTAACAGTCTAACCAGGCTATGTGGTGATGTCAACGAAAAGGTGACACCTCTTGCAGTTATGACATGAAACTCTGTACAGTGTACTTTTTTATTTCTTCCTGGAAATTAATTATAATGTATTCAAATTCACTCCAAATCACTCTAAACGTAGGCTGCATAGCACACTCCAAACGTAGCGGCCAATAAATGCAGCCTACTTCGGCTGGAGCCTAGGCTTGGAACACAGCTAAAATCTCTCATTTTAGATGATGGGCAGGACAACAGCCAACCAATCAAAAAGTGTCTGTGGGTTATATTAGCATATATTAGCACTGAGTTCTGAAGGTATCTTGGCTTAGATTTATCTGTGGATTAGCATGTTGTACAGCTGAAGTAGACAAACCACTGATATTCCTGCCTCAGTCTCATCTTCACTGCTCAGTCTCTTGTTCCTGGTGAAACATGCCTGATACAGCTTATCTGTCTACATGTCTGCATGTCCTGCAGGGAGCTGTGAATGGCAGGCGGCAACTCTAGTGCAGTCAGGGAGTGTAGATCAAACGGTTTTCCTCTCCTCAGATGAGGCACTGGTGACACGGATATGACTCAGGGGCAAACATGCATGCTTCAGTGAGCTGGACAGTGGTGCCAACCCAGCATGAACATGTGGGACCCTCAGAGTATTTTAACGAGCAGATATACTGTGTGTCTTCTAGTACATATCAGATTTACCTCCTGACATCCTAAGGGCCTGTATGTTTGGCCGCAATATAGAATATAGAATTATAAAATTTGGCCGTTTCTCAGCTTGTAAATGTATTCACTTGGCCTCTGCCTGTGAATCAATTACTGGATAAAAAGAACCTGTTTAATTTGAGTATGATGCACTGCAGGATCAACAACCAGGAAATGGAAGCTGTATCAGACCATACAAGTTGCCCAGACAAGTGCGTCCCTTAAAACTCAGAGCAAGGTCATTGTTCTGAGGGAAGGCACAAATAGACCAGTAATCACGCTGAAGGACCTTCAGGAGTTCAGGAGCAAGGAGGTGCATCAGTCACCAATATCATAAACTGCATACAACCAGCATATCTAGAGTTTGCCAGAAAGTTTTATGGTGAAATGAGACAACAATGGAGCATTTTGCCCAAAATTTCAAGTGCAAACCTAACACAACCCATTCCTCAACAAATACCAGTCCAAAAGTGCAGTATGTGGGTGGTAGGACTGGACATCCTGACCAATTTTATTAAAAAACTCAAAAGACACACCTACCTGTTACTTCCACTCATCAGACACTGTATTAAACACCTACCTTGTACTTCCACTCACTGGCCACTTTATCAGAAACATCTACCTGTTACTTCCACTCATCAGACACTGTATTAAACACCTACCTTGTACTTCCACTCACTGGCCACTTTATCAGAAACACCTACCTTGTGCTTCCACTCACAGACTAGTCATTCATTCAAAATGATTTACATTTGAACAGTGGTTTTCAAATGAGAGAAATAAATCAAAAGAAATAAATATATATATTTTTAGATAACTGAGTACATTTCCTTACTATAAACTGACACAGTACGTTAAATATAAATAAAACAAATATCTTAATGATCCTAAAACTAAATATTGAATATAACAATACATGATGTGTAGTTTATGGTGTTTGTACTGTTTAATACTTATATAGTGTAATGTTATAATTAATATTTATATAGTGTGCAAAAAACAATATACTAATATGTTAATGTTGTCATGCAAAAGCATTTCTATTGGTCCGTTCATTATGACATTCAACGGAACAATTTAAAGGATTACTGGCAAGTTATGTACACTTTAATGTCATTTTATGCACATTTTTAAATTGTTATTTAATATTATTATTGTGTTACTATTGATGAATACTGTTGATGAATCCCCTTTGATGTGTTTGTGTGTGTGTGTGTGTGTGTGTGTGTGTACATCTCACTTAACTTTAACATCATTATCTAACTTCAAGTCAATGATACCTGATAACTTGATCTCTGCAGCTAGCTAAGTTAGGGTAGCTCCATACCTTCTTTTTGTTCTTGGCTTCAAGGTTACAAAACATACAGTTCTTCTTGCCGTCTCTTGATGTCTCACTGGACCTGAAAACCAACAATTTAGAAATGAAATCAGCATAACAACGTAAAACCTTCATTGGGAAAATAAATCTAAATAAATAATAACAGTATCACTATTTTACAGTTCCCTCAGTCCAGTATAATGAGCAATATTGTAATTGCTGAATAAGGAGTAGATAAATCGCTCAAATATGGAATTAATACCAATATATATTACACTTTAACACCCTCCAAATATAACACAGGACAAAATTTTAATATTGAAAGTACTATTGTCTTCGAGTATTCAGTACGCTGCACAGAGAAAATATACAGGTCAACAATTTTGTAATACAAAAACATAAAAAGTTGTAAAGGGGATAAATGTAACATGCTCACTTGTGCTGGAAGTACATTACGTCGTGATTACACATGCACCCAAACATCAGTGGTCACTCTAACTTTCTGTTACTGAATGTAAAAACTAGCGTAAATTGAGTTTTTCCTGAAATGATGAAAATCATTATAAATTATGTTGCTGCTCTTAAAGTAAAAGTACTCAACGGACACCAGATTTTTAAAATCATATGTTTTTTGACAGATTTTTATTTAAGGTTGCATATTGGATAGTAATTAAGTAGATCTGAACGGGTTAACATCACTGCCCGAAGTGTGTGTTTCACAATTTTTCTTTCACAGTTTTTTTCATAATTAACCAAATACCAGTTTGTTAATTTTTATCCTGTTAAGTACATGTCGGATACGATAGAAAAACAGTATGTTGTCTAAAATGTAGACCACATATTTAAGATTTAATACATTTAATACTATTTTAGGCCTTAAGTTAAGAAAAATAAAAATGACAAATAAATATGAAGCTGTGGAAGAATAAGCCAGCATTAAATATTTAATAACTAATAACTGTTTATAACTCCCACAACAGTTCACCAGATTCAGAAGAAATGCCTGTAAGCTTAGCTAGCTAGCTGAGCTCTTTCCTGAGGTAAAAACTTTCAGCTAACCAGCAGTTAGCGTTAGTTACCAGTTAATTAGTATCAGTTAGTTACATTAGTTACAGATTAGCTACATTAGCTAGCTAGCTACAATGGTAGCTAACAAACTAGCTAGCTAGCTAACAAATTAGCAACATCAACTCTGTGCTGTGATAGAAATGTGAATTAATTGTTTTAGTTTGACTCAGAATTTCTGTAACTAAGCATTAATGTACTTATTCAAAGATAGTTGGAAATGTTTTTGTCTAGAAAAAATCTATTTTGTATTATTTGGTATTTTAAAGTAATTAGCACTAGCTAGCTAACTTACCTCAGCAAACATGACCAGCTC
>NC_132901.1:3532666-3541980 GCF_030463535.1 Salminus brasiliensis
TTCTTGGTAAACTAGCGAGTCACATTCAGCGAAAAGCTGGAGACGGAAGTGAATCCATTGGTGAGTAATAACCGTACTGATTCCAGCCCACTCCGCCTGAGCCCCAGTTATGATGAGAAACGTCAAATATGTCAAGCTGACAGCGATCCACATGCAAATACAAGCTATTCTGAAACTTTCTGTCGCAATCTTTCTCATAGCTTTTAGCAGATGTAGGCCAAAGACTGTCACAGCAAGGAAGGGGATGATGAGGGATATGATGTATGATCTAAATATGATCTAAATGCGCCTCCCTAAGGCATAGATAGATAAGGAAGCTGTGTGTCAGCAGAGCTCTGATGAGAAGCTCTCTGTAAGCCACATACTAATGAAAGGATCCCCCAGGTAAAAGCCACGGATTCTGTGACGCATTCATGTATAATCTGAGGCAAGAAGCCATTGTCAGTTGCTGCAGGCTGGCCTATTCATACTAGGCCAGAGACCCCCCCCCCACCCAACATTAAAGTGCCAGAACAAATATTATATATGTATGTGCTATTTTTGATTAATTTGGGCAAATGAAATTAGAAAAATCCTTGAAAAACTGTACGGAACAATAGCTAGAGTTAGGGTCAACTGAACAGTGGTCACTAAATGGAGTGTCCTCAGTGACACAGCCTGACTTGACTCCACTGTGGATTGCGTGTGGTGGTGTGGCTGAGCTTGAGCTTGAGTTCATCCCGATTCGAATAAGAGATGCGTTTCCAGTTCCCAATTCCACACGCCCCCGTTGGCCGGCCAAGAGACAACAGATTAGCACTGGCCATGGGCAGGCCAGTCGAGCCGAGAAAAGGGGAAAAACAAGACTGTGAAGTGGCAGTGGGGTAATGAGAGCGTTATGCGCGGAAGGAAGTACTTCCAGAGCTGGCCATGTTCTGCACGGGGGCGTGAGTGAATGAAGAACCGTCTGAAGACAAACCTGCAGCGACAGCAGTGGGAGGCTGTATTACTGAAACGGTCCAGTCAGAGCACTGACCGGAATGTAAACACAAACAGGGGGCTAATCTTCAGCCAAAATATCTCTCTATTATATTAATATATTATACAAGATAATATATTAAGGCCATGAGATAATGCATTGATGCCACATGATAATATATTGAGGCCACAAGATAATATATTAAGGCCTTGAGATAATGCATTGATGCCACATGATAATATATTGAGGCCACAAGATAATATATTAAGGCCATGAGATAATGCATTGATGCCACATGATAATATATTGAGGCCACAAGATAATATATTAAGGCCATGAGATAATGCATTGATGCCACATGATAATATATTGAGGCCTTGAGAATTTCCCCACTGCGGGACTAATAAAGGATTATCTTATCTTATATTGAGGCCACATGATAATATATTAAGGCCATGAGATAATGCATTGATGCCACATGATAATATATTGAGGCCACAAGATAATATATTGAGGCCACATGATAATGTATTAAGGCCATGAGATAATGCACACTTGGGGTGAAGCAGCCTGTCACTAAAGGAGCTGCCCAATGCTGCCAGAGTCTCATGCATGGGGTGAGAAACTGTTCTCCAGCATGGATGCCAGCTTGGCTGTCATCCTCCTGTCTCCCACCACCTGCACTGGGTCTAAGAAGCACCCCAGGACAGAACCGGCTCTTTATGAGTTTGTTCAGTCTCTTGAGGCCTTGAAATAATATATTGAGGCCACAAGATAATATATTAAGGCCAGGAGATAATGCATTGATTTTGCATGATAATATATTGAGGCCCTGAGATAATGCATTGATGTCGCATGATAATATATTGAGGCCTTGAAATAATATATTGAGGCCACAAGATAATATATTAAGGCCATGAGATAATGCATTGATGCCGCATGATAATATATTGAGGCCTTGAAATAATATATTGAGGCCACAAGATTATATATTGAGGCCTTGAAATAATATATTGAGGCCACAAGATAATATTTTAAGGCCACGAGATAATGCATTGATGTTGCATGATAAAATATTGAGGCCTTGAGATAATATATTGAGGCCACAAGATAATATATTAAGGCCATGAGATAATGCATTGATGCCAGATGATAATATATTTAGACCATGAGATAATACACTGAGGCCACAAGATAATATATTAAGGCCATCAGATAATGCATTGATGCCACATTATAATATATTGAGGCATTGAGATAATATTGAGGCTTGAGATAATATATTGAGACCACAAGATAATATAGTAAGGCACAAACTACTATATTAAGGTCACAAGATAATATGTTAGGACCACAAGATAAAATACTGAGGGCAATATATTATATATTATGGCCACAAAATAATATATTGAGGCCACAAGATAGTATATTGTCTAAATGGGGGTTTCTAATAAAGTGACCAGTGAGTGAAGGTACAAGGTAGGTGTTTCTAATAAAGTGGCCACTGGCTTCTTCCTCGTATTTATTTTAAGCGATTGCTGTGAATGACCTCTTGTGAATGTCCTCCCATAAATAAACGCAGGCTTCAGTGGAACTGAGTGTGTTAATAAAGTGACCAGTGAGTGAAGGTACAAGGTAGGTGTTTCTAATAAAGTGGCCACTGGCTTCTTCCTCGTATTTATTTTAAGCGATTGCTGTGAATGACCTCTTGTGAATGTCCTCCCGTAATGAACGCAGGCTTCAGTGGAACCGAGTGTGTTAGTTATGTGTGAGCAGCGATGCTTGGCTCTAAATGCGTTTGATGTATGTGTCAGAAGTGTGTGTGTGTGTGTGTGTGTGATATGCATTATACATGTGTTCCGCTGATCCAACCGGTCGCCACATCCCGGCCAATAACTCCTAACTAATAATAGGATTCAGAACAACGGCCCATTTATACAGGCAAATCACCAGCCGTCAGATTGACCTTTCATCTTACACACACACACACACACACACACACACACACACATATATACATGAGTGTTTATAGGCTGCCTCAAAAGGCTACCTTATTCTGGATGCCTTGTTTGCATAAGTCGCATCTATTTGTAGACACCTTCCCCCTTAAGTGTGTGTGTGTGTGTGTGTGAAGGCCTGCTGCATCCTTTTGATGTCATTGTTTGATCTCTGCTCAGCACACCACACGCACAAGTCTAAGTGTCTGCTTAGCATTTGTTTTATCACCACAGGAGGCTAAACTAAAACCTTTACAGTGATGTGTGTGTGTGTGTGTGTGTGTGTGTGAGAGAGAGAGAGTGTGTGTGTGTGTGTGTGCCTATAAACACACCACCTTCACTTCACAACTTAAGATTTAACCTGTTTGCTGGGTGAGCATGGCAGGAAAGTTGAGTGAGAGAGAGAGAGAGAGAGAGAGAGAGAGAGATACACTATATGTCCAAAAGTTTGTGGACATCCTTTGTAATAAATGCATTCAGCTACTTTATGTTGCACCCATTGCTGACACAGATGTACAAATGCACTCACAGACACCCACAGCTTGTCTAGTCCCTGTAGAGAAGTGCTGCCAATAGAATAGGACTCTCTGGAGCAGATCAGCATGAACCTATAGGCACTGTGCTGCCCAATGCCAGGCCAGGTGTGGGCTGGGGGGGAATATAAAGCCCCCCAGCATTGAGCTGTGGAGTAGTGGAACTACTGTATTCTCTGGAATGATGGTAGTGCTTTTCATCCAGTACTTTTAGGATGAGTTTGAGGAGATGGAGTGATGAGGTGGGGTGGTGATCATCATACAACATCCTGACCTCACTATTGCTTGCTCTTGTTGCTGAATGCAATCAAATTCTCACAGCAGTGCTGCTCCAAAATCTAGTAGAAAGACTTTTTCCCTGGACAGTAGAGACAGTTTCTCCTACAAAATCAGGATCAGCTCTTTTTAATACCCTTGATTTCGGAAGAAAGAAACATAAAGGCAGTTGTCCAAATACTTTTGTCAATATAGTGCAGTGAAAGAAAAAGAGAAAGAGAGAGAGATATAGAGCTATAGCGAGAGAGATAGAGCCCAAAAGACCCCATTCCACTAAAGGCTCTAAAGTAGAAAACAAAACATTGTCTATTAAACAATAACTACTCTCTCTCACTCTCTCTCTCTATCTCTCTCTCTCTCTATTGATTCTCTGAAGCTTATCACAGTCGCAGGGTCGTGTAATAAGGCTGGTTGGACACTGGGGGCTCCGGTCCCGCTCTGTGCCCCTCAGAGATGATTTATAAGTGATCCGCTTTTCCCTTTAACGGCTGACACCCGTCCGGCTTTTCATTTAATGTACATCCCCGCTCGCCCCTGCGGACGCCTCTGTATATATCTGAGCTGAAATACTCCCCTCGTCACTCTCCTGACAGGTTAATAAGTAACTATGCTGGTGTACCAGCACAGCTTCTGTATAGCTGAACCCCTTAAACCCTGACTTACTTCTCTAATCTTAAAACACCTGCTGCTCAGTACATACTCAATCTTCAGTATCTCCTAACTGCTCAATAAGTACCTATTCAGCACCTACTAATTTAGTAAAATATGAATCAGTACGTAATATTTTACTATATATTAATTACTCAGTACTAATTACTTAATATGTAGTAATGATTCAGTATGTACTAATTATTCAGTATCTACTTGTTATTCAGTACATGCTAATTATTCAGTATCTACTTGTTATTCAGTACATGCTAATTATTTAGTGTCTTTTTGTTATTTAGTACATACTAATGATTCAGTACCTACTTGTTATTCAATATGTAATAATGATTCAGTAACTACTTGTTATTCAGTACATACTAATAATTCAGTACCTATGTGTTATTCATTATGTAGTAATTATTCAGTACCTACTTGTTATTCAGTACATTCTAATAATTCAGTACCTATGTGTTATTCATTATGTAGTAATTATTCAGTACCTACTTGTTATTCAGTACATTCTAATAATTCAGTACCTATGTGTTATTCATTATGTAGTAATTATTCAGTACCTACTTGTTATTCAGTACATTCTAATAATTCAGTACCTACTGGTTATTCAGTATGTAGTAATTATTCAGTACCTACATGTTATAGAGTATATACCAATGATTTAGCACATATTCATTATTCAGTATGTTGTAATTATTCTGTGTGTACTAATTATTTAGTATTTATTTATTTTTGTTATTCAGTTCATACTAATCATTCAGTATCTACTTGTTATTTTGTATGTACTAATTATTTAGTGTATACTAATTATTTAGTGTATACTAATTATTCATTGTGTACTAATTATTCAGTATCTACTAATTATTTAGTGTATACTAGTTATTTAGTGTATACTAATTATTCATTGTGTACTAATTATTCAGTATCTACTAATTATTTAGTGTATACTAGTTATTTAGTGTATACTAATTATTCATTGTGTACTAATTATTCAGTATCTACTTGTTATTTTGTATGTACTAATTATTTAGTGTATACTAATTATTCAGTATGTACTAATTATTCATTGTGTACTAATTATTCAGTATCTACTTGTTATTCAGTTAATGCTAATTATTCAGTATGCACTAATTATTCAGTATGTACTAATTATTCATTGTGTACTAATTACACAATGTGTATCTACTTGTTATTCAGTATGTGATGAATTATTTAGTATATACTTGTTGTTCGGTATGTACTTATCAGTCAGTAACCATTCAGTACATGCTAATAACTCAGTACTTTTTTTTCAGTATGTACTTATTATTCAATATATACTATTACATTTTACATTTACATTTACATTTATGGCATTTAGCAGACGCTCTTATCCAGAGCAACTTACAAGGTTACTCGTATTACAGAGGTGGCTCAGTGTAGTGTTAGGAGTCTTGCCCAAGGACTCTTATTGGTGTAGCGCAGCATAGTCACCCAGACCGGGAATCGAACCCCAGTCTCCCACATGGTGTGGTAGCTCAGTGGCAGGTAGTGGTGTTATCTGTTGCGCCACACCAACCTATTATATATATTATCCAGTGTGTATTATTTATTCAGTATCTACTTTTTATTCAGTATGTACTAATTATTCAATATATACTATTATATATATTATCCAGTGTGTATTATTTATTCAGTATCTACTTTTATTCAGTATGTACTAATTATTCAATATATACTATTATATATATTATCCAGTGTGTATTATTTATTCAGTATCTACTTTTTATTCAGTATGTACTAATCATTCAATATATACTATTATATATATTATCCAGTGTGTATTATTTATTCAGTATCTACTTTTTATTCAGTATGTACTAATCATTTGGTACATACTAATCATTAAGCTACTTGTTATTCAGTCTGTGCTAATTATTCAGTTAAATTATTATAAATCATTAAATTATTATTCAGTACGTACTAATTGATCAAGGCCAATTGTGCTGGACCTGGGATTCGAACCAGTGATCCTCAGGTGACAGTGGCAGCACCTCACCTCTGGAAGCCCTATGGAACCTTTTAAAAACATTGCTGAATGTTCCTACAACATTCTCGGCTAACTGGGTTGTTTTTATTTGTTCTTGTCGCAGTAATAAGGCTAGGCTAAGGTAAGCTAAGCTATGCCGCAACTATGGGCTGTCATGGTCACAAGAGCCATCCAAAAAAAAGCTATTGCCAATAAGAGCTTATTGTTGTTGTTGTTGTTGTTGTTTTAAAGCCATACATGAAAAGAAAGGTAAGGTAACAGGGTGGTAAATAGGCTTGTAAAGCTGGATATGAGCTAAACTCACACATTTACTATGTATACGTTGTATTTATACGTCGTATGCATAATGCATTCTATGCCGCCTTTAAACGAATGCGTATTCAATACTCGACTTTGATCAGACCAACCCAGAGGTTTGGGCTAATACACCGGTGTCATTCACTAAGCTGATGTAATCTTTGCTGACAACGCCGTTGGCCATTGTTATCCACTCTGTCTGTAATAATCTCCATCACTGCCAGCATCTCCTTTATCAGGCACTATTGTGGGCTGTATTTGAGCAGAGACAAGAGATCCATCCTCTTTTCAGAAGGCTTGTCAGCGCTGCTGCTTTGAAGGCTTGTCTCATCAAAGGGAAGAGGAGAAAGATGACTATCTCACCCCCCTGCTAATCTGCAATGCGAGGATGGAGACCATCTTATCTCATGCTGCAAGTTACTAAAATGTACTACTGATGTGCTGAGAGCTTGTTAGCATGAATGGAATTGTCTTAATTGGCCTGGATCCAAAACTTCCACAAGAGTATTTTATGAATGACGAGGGTGAGTTTCTAGGAAAGTTCTGGGAGATCGTGGGAAGGATTTGTTGTCCGAGTGGCCACTGCTGCAGAAATAGCCTTTAATTTAGGTTAACCTAAAAGTTCAGATCAGAGGTCCAGTCAATCCTTCCAATGCACAGCACCCAACTGTAGCCCAATAAAAATGCCAATCTGACTGTAGCTTGACAACATCATGTCTGATCCTGCCCATAGGTCGACAAACTTTTTTCAGATTCTGATTATAGGTAGAACAAAAGTCTGTCTGATCCGGATTGTTGGTAACAAAATTGTATGTGATCCCGACTGCAGGCTGACCCAAAATCTTGTTTGATCTCAACAATAGGCCGACAAATTTCTGTTTGATCTCAACTGTAGGTTGACAAATGTCTGTTTGATCTAAACCATAGGTCGACAAAATTCAATTTGATCTCAACTATGGCCAGACAAAATTTAGTTTGATCTCAACAATAGGCTGACAAAATTTAGTTTGATCTCAACAATAGGCTGACAAAATTCAGTTTGATCTCAACTATGGGCAGACAAAATTTAGTTTGATCTCAACAATAGGCTGACAAAATTCAGTTTGATCTCAACAATAGGCCGACAAAAGTCTGTTTGATCTTAACTGTAGGCCAACAAAAGTCTGTTTGATCTCAACAATAGGCCGACAAAAGTCTGTTTAATCTCAACTATTAGCCGACAAACGTCTGTTTGATCTCAACTATAGGCCAACAAAAGTCTGTTTGATCTCAACTGTAGACTAACAAAATTATATTTGATCTCAACTATAGGCCGACAAAATTATGTTTTATGTCAACTACAGGCTGACAAAATTCTGTTTGATCTCAACTATTAGGACCGACAAAATTCTGTTTGATCTCAACTTTAGGCTGACAAATTCTGTTTAATCTCAACAATAGGCCGACAAAAGTCTGTTTGATCTCAACTATAGGCCAACAAAAGTCTGTTTGATCTTAACTGTAGACTAACAAAATTATGTTTGATCTCAACTATAGGCCGACAAAATTATGTTTTGACTGTCAACTACAGGCTGACAAAATTCTGTTTGATCTCAACTATTAGGACAGACAAAATTCTGTTGATCTCAACTTTAGGCTGACAAAATTCTGTTTAATCTCAACAATAGGCCGACAAAAGTCTGTTTGATCTCAACTGTAGGCCAACAAAATTTAGTTTGATCTCAACAATAGGCCGACAAAAGTCTGTTTGATCTCAACTGTAGGCCAACAAAATTTTGTTTGATCTCAACAATAGGCCGACAAAAGTCTGTTTGATCTCAACTGTAGGCCAACAAATTTTGTTTGATCTCAACAATAGGCAGACAAAAGTCTGTTTGATCTTAACTGTAGGCCGTCAAAATTCTGTTTAATCTCAACTATAGGCCCACAAAATCTTGTTTGATCTCAACTATAGGCCGACAAAAGTCTGTTTAATCTCAACTATCAGCCGACAAAAGTCTGTTTGATCTCAACTATAGGCCAACAAAAGTCTGTTTAATCTCAACTGTAGGCAGACAAAATTATGTTTGATGTCAACTACAGGCTGACAAAATTCTGTTTGATCTCAACTATTAGGCCAACTAAATTATGTTTGATCTCAACTGTAGGTCAACAAGATTCAGTTTGATCTCAACTGTAGGCTGACAAAATTCTGTTTAATCTCAACTGTAGGCCAAAAAATTTTTGTTTGATCTCAACAATAGGCCGACAAAAGTCTGTTTGATACTGACTGTAGAGTTGCAACAAAATTCTGTTGTTATCAAGGCACATCTTTGGTGTGTGTGTGTGTGTTGGTTGGTAGCGTGTGTATGTAGGAGGGTGATAGGAAGGTTTCCTGGCAAGAAATCTAGGATTTCATCTGATTCAGAGGTGACATGCTTTCAGAGAAGTGAACTAAATGGTTGGTATAAGGAATATCGTTATGACAGCAGTGTGTAGGGACTTCCATGGCTGGGAGCATGAGGGTGACAATATTGGACATGACTGCCAACAAAATGCCATCCTGCTCAGTTCTCCCTGTTCTA